>NW_027314984.1:0-112112 GCF_023375885.2 Dermacentor andersoni
CACACGCGAGACAGATAGCATCGGCATGCTTAGCACGTCGTTTGGTAGAAATCCACGTGCGCGTTCTGCCAAAAGCACCATTTGCATGCACATCTTGTGGTTTTGCAGAAAACTTCATCCGCGTCTACCAAAAGATGCATGTGCATGCTTAAAACGCGTTTTCACACAAATCCGTGCGCGGGTGCTAAAAAGAGCAGCATCGGCATGCTTAGCACGTCGTTTGGTAGAAATCCACGTGCGCGTTCTGCCAAAAGCACCATTTGCATGCACATCTTGTGGTTTTGCAGAAAACTTCATCCGCGTCTACCAAAAGATGCATGTGCATGCTTAAAACGCGTTTTCGCACAAATCCGTGCGCGGGTGCTAAAAAGAGCAGCATCGGCATGCTTAGCACGTCGTTTGGTAGAAATCCACGTGCGCGTTCTGCAAAAAGCACCATTTGCATGCACATCTTGTGGTTTTGCAGAAAACTTCATCCGCGTCTACCAAAAGATGCATGTGCATGCTTAAAACGCGTTTTCGCACAAATGCGTGCGCGGGTGCTAAAAAGAGCAGCATCGGCATGCTTAGCACGTCGTTTGGTAGAAATCCACGTGCGCGTTCTGCAAAAAGCACCATTTGCATGCACATGTTGTGGTTTTGCAGAAAACTTCATCCGCGTCTACCAAAAGATGCATGTGCATGCTTAAAACGCGTTTACGCACAAATGCGTGCGCGGGTGCTAAAAAGAGCAGCATCGGCATGCTTAGCACGTCGTTTGGTAGAAATCAACGTGCGCGTTCTGCCAAAAGCACCATTTGTATGCACATCTTGTGGTTTTGCAGAAAACTTCATCCTCGTCTACCAAAAGATGCATGTGCATGCTTAAAACGCGTTTTTCGCACAAATCCGTGCGCGGGTGCTAAAAAGAGCAGCATCGGCATGCTTAGCACGTCGTTTGGTAGAAAATCCACGTGCGCGTTCGGCAAAAAGCACCATTTGCATGCACATCTTGTGGTTTTGCAGAAAACTTCATCCGCGTCTACCAAAAGATGCATGTGCATGCTTAAAACGCGTTTTCGCACAAATGCGTGCGCGGGTGCTAAAAAGAGCAGCATCGGCATGCTTAGCACGTCGTTTGGTAGAAATCCACGTGCGCGTTCTGCCAAAAGCACCATTTGCATGCACATCTTGTGGTTTTGTAGAAAACTTCATCCGCGTCTACCAAAAGATGCATGTGCATGCTTAAAACGCGTTTTCACACAAATCCCTGCGCGGGTGCTAAAAAGAGCAGCATCGGCATGCTTAGCACGTCGTTTGGTAGAAATCCACGTGCGCGTTCTGCAAAAAGCACCATTTGCATGCACATCTTGTGGTTTTGCAGAAAACTTCATCCGCGTCTACCAAAAGATGCATGTGCATGCTTAAAACGCGTTTTCGCACAAATGCGTGCGCGGGTGCTAAAAAGAGCAGCATCGGCATGCTTAGCACGTCGTTTGGTAGAAATCCACGTGCGCGTTCTGCAAAAAGCACCATTTGCATGCACATCTTGTGGTTTTGCAGAAAACTTCATCCGCGTCTACCAAAAGATGCATGTGCATGCTTAAAACGCGTTTACGCACAAATGCGTGCGCGGGTTGCTAAAAAGAGCAGCATCGGCATGCTTAGCACGTCGTTTGGTAGAAATCCACGTGCGCGTTCTGCCAAAAGCACCATTTGCATGCACATCTTGTGGTTTTGCAGAAAACTTCATCCGCGTCTACCAAAAGATGCATGTGCATGCTTAAAACGCGTTTTCGCACAAATCCGTGCGCGGGTGCTAAAAAGAGCAGCATCGGCATGCTTAGCACGTCGTTTGGTAGAAATCCACGTGCGCGTTCTGCAAAAAGCACCATTTGCATGCACATCTTGTGGTTTTGCAGAAAACTTCATCCGCGTCTACCAAAAGATGCATGTGCATGCTTAAAACGCGTTTTCGCACAAATGCGTGCGCGGGTGCTAAAAAGAGCAGCATCGGCATGCTTAGCACGTCGTTTGGTAGAAATCCACGTGCGCGTTCTGCAAAAAGCACCATTTGCATGCACATGTTGTGGTTTTGCAGAAAACTTCATCCGCGTCTACCAAAAGATGCATGTGCATGCTTAAAACGCGTTTACGCACAAATGCGTGCGCGGGTGCTAAAAAGAGCAGCATCGGCATGCTTAGCACGTCGTTTGGTAGAAATCCACGTGCGCGTTCTGCCAAAAGCACCATTTGTATGCACATCTTGTGGTTTTGCAGAAAACTTCATCCGCGTCTACCAAAAGATGCATGTGCATGCTTAAAACGCGTTTTCGCACAAATCCGTGCGCGGGTGCTAAAAAGAGCAGCATCGGCATGCTTAGCACGTCGTTTGGTAGAAATCCACGTGCGCGTTCTGCAAAAAGCACCATTTGCATGCACATCTTGTGGTTTTGCAGAAAACTTCATCCGCGTCTACCAAAAGATGCATGTGCATGCTTAAAACGCGTTTTCGCACAAATGCGTGCGCGGGTGCTAAAAAGAGCAGCATCGGCATGCTTAGCACGTCGTTTGGTAGAAATCCACGTGCGCGTTCTGCCAAAAGCACCATTTGCATGCACATCTTGTGGTTTTGTAGAAAACTTCATCCGCGTCTACCAAAAGATGCATGTGCATGCTTAAAACGCGTTTTCACACAAATCCGTGCGCGGGTGCTAAAAAGAGCAGCATCGGCATGCTTAGCACGTCGTTTGGTAGAAATCCACGTGCGCGTTCTGCAAAAAGCACCATTTGCATGCACATCTTGTGGTTTTGCAGAAAACTTCATCCGCGTCTACCAAAAGATGCATGTGCATGCTTAAAACGCGTTTTCGCACAAATGCGTGCGCGGGTGCTAAAAAGAGCAGCATCGGCATGCTTAGCACGTCGTTTGGTAGAAATCCACGTGCGCGTTCTGCAAAAAAGCACCATTTGCATGCACATCTTGTGGTTTTGCAGAAAACTTCATCCGCGTCTACCAAAAGATGCATGTGCATGCTTAAAACGCGTTTACGCACAAATGCGTGCGCGGGTGCTAAAAAGAGCAGCATCGGCATGCTTAGCACGTCGTTTGGTAGAAATCCACGTGCGCGTTCTTCAAAAGCACCATTTGCATGCAAATCTTGTGGTTTTGCAGAAAACTTCATCCGCGTCTACCAAAAGATGCATGTGCATGCTTAAAACGCGTTTTCGCACAAATGCGTGCGCGGGTGCTAAAAAGAGCAGCATCGGCATGCTTAGCACGTCGTTTGGTAGAAATCCGCGTGCGCGTTCTGCCAAAAGCACCATTTGCATGCACATCTTGTGGTTTTGCAGAAAACTTCATCCCCGTCTACCAAAAGATGCATGTGCATGCTTAAAACGCGTTTTCGCACAAATCCGTGCGCGGGTGCTAAAAAGAGCAGCATCGGCATGCTTAGTACGTCGTTTGGTAGAAATCCACGTGCGCGTTCTGCAAAAAGCACCATTTGCATGCACATGTTGTGGTTTTGCAGAAAACTTCATCCGCGTCTACCAAAAGATGCATGTGCATGCTTAAAACGCGTTTACGCACAAATGCGTGCGCGGGTGCTAAAAAGAGCAGCATCGGCATGCTTAGCACGTCGTTTGGTAGAAATCCACGTGCGCGTTCTGCAAAAAGCACCATTTGCATGCACATCTTGTGGTTTTGCAGAAAACTTCATCCGCGTCTACCAAAAGATGCATGTGCATGCTTAAAACGCGTTTACGCACAAATGCGTGCGCGGGTGCTAAAAAGAGCAGCATCGGCATGCTTAGCACGTCGTTTGGTAGAAATCCACGTGCGCGTTCTGCAAAAAGCACCATTTGCATGCACATCTTGTGGTTTTGCAGAAAACTTCATCCGCGTCTACCAAAAGATGCATGTGCATGCTTAAAACGCGTTTTCGCACAAATGCGTGCGCGGGTGCTAAAAAGAGCAGCATCGGCATGCTTAGCACGTCGTTTGGTAGAAATCCGCGTGCGCGTTCTGCCAAAAGCACCATTTGCATGCACATCTTGTGGTTTTGCAGAAAACTTCATCCGCGTCTACCAAAAGATGCATGTGCATGCTTAAAACGCGTTTTCGCACAAATCCGTGCGCGGGTGCTAAAAAGAGCAGCATCGGCATGCTTAGCACGTCGTTTGGTAGAAATCCACGTGCGCGTTCTGCCAAAAGCACCATTTGCATGCACATCTTGTGGTTTTTGCAGAAAACTTCATCCGCGTCCACCAAAAGATGCATGTGCATGCTTAAAACGCGTTTTCGCACAAATCCGTGCGCGGGTGCTAAAAAGAGCAGCATCGGCAAGCTTAGCACGTCGTTTGGTAGAAATCCACGTGCGCGTTCTGCCAAAAGCACCATTTGCATGCACATCTTGTGGTTTTGCAGAAAACTTCATCCGCGCCTACCAAAAGATGCATGTGCATGCTTAAAACACGTTTTCGCACAAATCCGTGCGCGGGTGCTAAAAAGAGCAGCATCGGCATGCTTAGCACGTCGTTTGGTAGAAATCCACGTGCGCGTTCTGCCAAAAGCACCATTTGCATGCACATCTTGTGGTTTTGCAGAAAACTTCATCCGCGTCTACCAAAAGATGCATGTGCATGCTTAAAACGCGTTTTTGCACAAATCCGTGCGCGGGTGCTAAAAAGAGCAGCATCGGCATGCGTAGCACGTCGTTTGGTAGAAATCCACGTGCGCGTTCTGCCAAAAGCACCATTTGCATGCACATCTTGTGGTTTTGCAGAAAACTTCATCCGCGTCTACCAAAAGATTCATGTGCATGCTTAAAACGCGTTTTCGCACAAATGCGTGCGCGGGTGCTAAAAAGAGCAGTATCGGCATGCTTAGCACGTCGTTTGGTAGAAATCCACGTGCGCGTTCTGCCAAAAGCACCATTTGCATGCACATCTTGTGGTTTTGCAGAAAACTTCATCCGCGTCTACCAAAAGATGCATGTGCATGCTTAAAACGCGTTTTCGCACAAATCCGTGCGCGGGTGCTAAAAAGAGCAGCATCGGCATGCTTAGCACGTCGTTTGGTAGAAATCCACGTGCGCGTTCTGCCAAAAGCACCATTTGCATGCACATCTTGTGGTTTTGCAGAAAACTTCATCCGCGTCTACCAAAAGATGCATGTGCATGCTTAAAACGCGTTTTCGCACAAATCCGTGCGCGGGTGCTAAAAAGAGCAGCATCGGCATGCTTAGCACGTCGTTTGGTAGAAATCCGCGTGTGCGTTCTGCCAAAAGCACCATTTGCATGCACATCTTGTGGTTTTGCAGAAAACTTCATCCGCGTCTACCAAAAGATGCATGTGCATGCTTAAAATGCGTTTTCGCACAAATCCGTGCGCGGGTGCTAAAAAGAGCAGCATCGGCATGCTTAGCACGTCGTTTGGTAGAAATCCACGTGCGCGTTCTGCCAAAAGCACCATTTGCATGCACATCTTGTGGTTTTGCAGAAAACTTCATCCGCGTCTACCAAAAGATGCATGTGCATGCTTAAAACGCGTTTTCACACAAATCCGTGCGCGGGTGCTAAAAAGAGCAGCATCGGCATGCTTAGCACGTCGTTTGGTAGAAATCCACGTGCGCGTTCTGCCAAAAGCACCATTTGCATGCACATCTTGTGGTTTTGCAGAAAACTTCATCCGCGTCTACCAAAAGATGCATGTGCATGCTTAAAACGCGTTTTCGCACAAATCCGTGCGCGGGTGCTAAAAAGAGCAGCATCGGCATGCTTAGCACGTCGTTTGGTAGACATCCACGTGCGCGTTCTGCAAAAAGCACCATTTGCATGCACATCTTGTGGTTTTGCAGAAAACTTCATCCGCGTCTACCAAAAGATGCATGTGCATGCTTAAAACGCGTTTTCGCACAAATGCGTGCGCGGGTGCTAAAAAGAGCAGCATCGGCATGCTTAGCACGTCGTTTGGTAGAAATCCACGTGCGCGTTCTGCAAAAAGCACCATTTGCATGCACATCTTGTGGTTTTGCAGAAAACTTCGTCCGCGTCTACCAAAAGATGCATGTGCATGCTTAAAACGCGTTTACGCACAAATGCGTGCGCGGGGTGCTAAAAAGAGCAGCATCGGCATGCTTAGCACGTCGTTTGGTAGAAATCCACGTGCGCGTTCTGCCAAAAGCACCATTTGTATGCACATCTTGTGGTTTTGCAGAAAACTTCATCCGCGTCTACCAAAAGATGCATGTGCATGCTTAAAACGCGTTTTCGCACAAATCCGTGCGCGGGTGCTAAAAAGAGCAGCATCGGCATGCTTAGCACGTCGTTTGGTAGAAATCCACGTGCGCGTTCTGCAAAAAGCACCATTTGCATGCACATCTTGTGGTTTTGCAGAAAACTTCATCCGCGTCTACCAAAAGATGCATGTGCATGCTTAAAACGCGTTTTCGCACAAATGCGTGCGCGGGTGCTAAAAAGAGCAGCATCGGCATGCTTAGCACGTCGTTTGGTAGAAATCCACGTGCGCGTTCTGCCAAAAGCACCATTTGCATGCACATCTTGTGGTTTTGTAGAAAACTTCATCCGCGTCTACCAAAAGATGCAATGTGCATGCTTAAAACGCGTTTTCACACAAATCCGTGCGCGGGTGCTAAAAAGAGCAGCATCGGCATGCTTAGCACGTCGTTTGGTAGAAATCCACGTGCGCGTTCTGCAAAAAGCACCATTTGCATGCACATCTTGTGGTTTTGCAGAAAACTTCATCCGCGTCTACCAAAAGATGCATGTGCATGCTTAAAACGCGTTTTCGCACAAATGCGTGCGCGGGGGCTAAAAAGAGCAGCATCGGCATGCTTAGCACGTCGTTTGGTAGAAATCTACGTTCGGGTTCTGCAAAAAAGCACCATTTGCATGCACATCTTGTGGTTTTGCAGAAAACTTCATCCGCGTCTACCAAAAGATGCATGTGCATGCTTAAAACGCGTTTACGCACAAATGCGTGCGCGGGTGCTAAAAAGAGCAGCATCGGCATGCTTAGCACGTCGTTTGGTAGAAATCCACGTGCGCCTTCTGCCAAAAGCACCATTTGCATGCACATCTTGTGGTTTTGCAGAAAACTTCATCCGCGTCTACCAAAGATGCATGTGCATGCTTAAAACGCGTTTTCGCACAAATGCGTGCGCGGGTGCTAAAAAGAGCAGCATCGGCATGCTTAGCACGTCGTTTGGTAGAAATCCGCGTGCGCGTTCTGCCAAAAGCACCATTTGCATGCACATCTTGTGTTTTGCAGAAAAACTTCATCCGCGTCTACCAAAAGATGCATGTGCATGCTTAAAACGCGTTTTCGCACAAATCCGTGCGCGGGTGCTAAAAAGAGCAGCATCGGCATGCTTAGTACGTCGTTTGGTAGAAATCCACGTGCGCGTTCTGCAAAAAGCACCATTTGCATGCACATGTTGTGGTTTTGCAGAAAACTTCATCCGCGTCTACCAAAAGATGCATGTGCATGCTTAAAACGCGTTTACGCACAAATGCGTGCGCGGGTGCTAAAAAGAGCAGCATCGGCATGCTTAGCACGTCGTTTGGTAGAAATCCACGTGCGCGTTCTGCAAAAAGCACCATTTGCATGCACATCTTGTGGTTTTGCAGAAAACTTCATCCGCGTCTACCAAAAGATGCATGTGCATGCTTAAAACGCGTTTTCGCACAAATGCGTGCGCGGGTGCTAAAAAGAGCAGCATCGGCATGCTTAGCACGTCGTTTGGTAGAAATCCACGTGCGCGTTCTGCAAAAAGCACCATTTGCATGCACATCTTGTGGTTTTGCAGAAAACTTCATCCGCGTCTACCAAAAGATGCATGTGCATGCTTAAAACGCGTTTACGCACAAATGCGTGCGCGGGTGCTAAAAAGAGCAGCATCGGCATGCTTAGCACGTCGTTTGGTAGAAATCCACGTGCGCGTTCTGCCAAAAGCACCATTTGCATGCACATCTTGTGGTTTTGCAGAAAACTTCATCCGCGTCTACCAAAAGATGCATGTGCATGCTTAAAACGCGTTTTCGCACAAATGCATGCGCGGGTGCTAAAAAGAGCAGCATCGGCATGCTTAGCACGTGGTTTGGTAGAAATCCGCGTGCGCGTTCTGCCAAAAGCACCATTTGCATGCACATCTTGTGGTTTTGCAGAAAACTTCATCCGCGTCTACCAAAAGATGCATGTGCATGCTTAAAACGCGTTTTCGCACAAATCCGTGCGCGGGTGCTAAAAAGAGCAGCATCGGCATGCTTAGCACGTCGTTTGGTAGAAATCCACGTGCGCGTTCTGCCAAAAGCACCATTTGCATGCACATCTTGTGGTTTTGCAGAAAACTTCATCCGCGTCTACCAAAAGATGCATGTGCATGCTTAAAAACGCGTTTTCGCACAAATCCGTGCGCGGGTGCTAAAAAGAGCAGCATCGGCAAGCTTAGCACGTCGTTTGGTAGAAATCCACGTGCGCGTTCTGCCAAAAGCACCATTTGCATGCACATCTTGTGGTTTTGCAGAAAACTTCATCCGCGTCTACCAAAAGATGCATGTGCATGCTTAAAACACGTTTTCGCACAAATCCGTGCGCGGGTGCTAAAAAGAGCAGCATCGGCATGCTTAGCACGTCGTTTGGTAGAAATCCACGTGCGCGTTCTGCCAAAAGCACCATTTGCATGCACATCTTGTGGTTTTGCAGAAAACTTCATCCGCGTCTACCAAAAGATGCATGTGCATGCTTAAAACGCGTTTTCGCACAAATCCGTGCGCGGGTGCTAAAAAGAGCAGCATGGGCATGCTTAGCACGTCGTTTGGTAGAAATCCACGTGCGCGTTCTGCCAAAAGCACCATTTGCATTCACATGTTGTGGTTTTGCAGAAAACTTCATCCGCGTCTACCAAAAGATTCATGTGCATGCTTAAAACGCGTTTTCGCACAAATGCGTGCGCGGGTGCTAAAAAGAGCAGCATCGGCATGCACACACGCGAGACAGATGGTAGAAATCCACGTGCGCGTTCTGCCAAAAGCACCATTTGCATGCACATCTTGTGGTTTTGCAGAAAACTTCATCCGCGTCTACCAAAAGATGCATGTGCATGCTTAAAACGCGTTTTCGCACAAATCCGTGCGCGGGTGCTAAAAAGAGCAGCATCGGCATGCTTAGCACGTCGTTTGGTAGAAATCCACGTGCGCGTTCTGCCAAAAGCACCATTTGCATGCACATCTTGTGGTTTTGCAGAAAACTTCATCCGCGTCTACCAAAAGATGCATGTGCATGCTTAAAACGCGTTTTTGCACAAATCCGTGCGCGGGTGCTAAAAATAGCAGCATCGGCATGCTTAGCACGTCGTTTGGTAGAAATCCACGTGCGCGTTCTGCAAAAAGCACCATTTGCATGCGCATATTGTGGTTTTGCAGAAAACTTCATCCGCGTCTACCAAAAGATGCATGTGCATGCTTAAAACGCGTTTTCGCACAAATGCGTGCGCGGGTGCTAAAAGAGCAGCATCGGCATGCTTAGCACGTCGTTTGGTAGAAATCCACGTGCGCGTTCTGCAAAAAGCACCATTTGCATGCACATCTTGTGGTTTTGCAGAAAACTTCATCCGCGTCTACCAAAAGATGCATGTGCATGCTTAAAACGCGTTTTCGCACAAATGCGTGCGCGGGTGCTAAAAAGAGCAGCATCGGCATGCTTAGCACGTCGTTTGGTAGAAATCCACGTGCGCGTTCTGCCAAAAGCACCATTTGCATGCACATCTTGTGGTTTTGCAGAAAACTTCATCCGCGTCTACCAAAAGATTCATGTGCATGCTTAAAAACGCGTTTTCGCACAAATGCGTGCGCGGGTGCTAAAAAGAGCAGCATCGGCATGCTTAGCACGTCGTTTGTAGAAATCCACGTGCGCGTTCTGCCAAAAGCACCATTTGCATGCACATCTTGTGGTTTTGCAGAAAACTTCATCCGCGTCTACCAAAAGATGCATGTGCATGCTTAAAACGCGTTTTCGCACAAATCCGTGCGCGGGTGCTAAAAGAGCAGCATCGGCATGCTTAGCACGTCGTTTGGTAGAAATCCACGTGCGCGTTCTGCCAAAAGCACCATTTGCATGCACATCTTGTGGTTTTGCAGAAAACTTCATCCGCGTCTACCAAAAGATGCATGTGCATGCTTAAAACGCGTTTTTGCACAAATCCGTGCGCGGGTGCTAAAAAGAGCAGCATCGGCATGCTTGGCACGTCGTTTGGTAGAAATCCACGTGCACGTTCTGCAATAAGCACCATTTGCATTCACATCTTGTGGTTTTGCAGAAAACTTCATCCGCGTCTACCAAAAGATGCATGTGCATGCTTAAAACGCGTTTTCGCACAAATGCGTGCGCGGGTGATAAAAAGAGCAGCATCGGCATGCTTAGCACGTCGTTTGGTAGAAATCCACGTGCGCGTTCTGCAAAAAGCACCATTTGCATGCACATCTTGTGGTTTTGCAGAAAACTTCATCCGCGTCTACCAAGAGATGCATGTGCATGCTTAAAACGCGTTTTCGCACAAATGCGTGCGCGGGTGCTAAAAAGAGCAGCATCGGCATGCTTAGCACGTCGTTTGGTAGAAATCCACGTGCGCGTTCTGCCAAAAGCACCATTTGCATGCACATCTTGTGGTTTTGCAGAAAACTTCATCCGCGTCTACAAAAGATGCATGTGCATGCTTAAAACGCGTTTTCGCACAAATCCGTGCGCGGTTGCTAAAAAGAGCAGCATCGGCATGCTTAGCACGTCGTTTGGTAGAAATCCACGTGCGCGTTCTGCCAAAAGCACCATTTGCATGCACATCTTGTGGTTTTGCAGAAAACTTCATCCGCGTCTACCAAAAGATGCATGTGCATGCTTAAAACGCGTTTTCGCACAAATCCATGCGCGGGTGCTAAAAAGAGCAGCATCGGCATGCTTAGCACGTCGTTTGGTAGAAATCCACGTGCGCGTTCTGCCAAAAGCACCATTTGCATGCACATCTTGTGGTTTTGCAGAAAACTTCATCCGCGTCTACCAAAAGATGCATGTGCATGCTTAAAACGCGTTTTCGCACAAATCCGTGCGCGGGTGCTAAAAAGAGCAGCATCGGCATGCTTAGCACGTCGTTTGGTAGAAATCCACGTGCGCGTTCTGCCAAAAGCACCATTTGCATGCACATCTTGTGGTTTTGCAGAAAACTTCATCCGCGTCTACCAAAAGATGCATGTGCATGCTTAAAACGCGTTTTCGCACAAATGCGTGCGCGGTGCTAAAAAGAGCAGCATCGGCATGCTTAGCACGTCGTTTGGTAGAAATCCACGTGCGCGTTCTGCAAAAAGCACCATTTGCATGCACATGTTGTGGTTTTTGCAGAAAACTTTATCCGCGTCTACCAAAAGATGCATGTGCATGCTTAAACGCGTTTACGCACAAATGCGTGCGCGGGTGCTAAAAAGAGCAGCATCGGCATGCTTAGCACGTCGTTTGGTAGAAATCCACGTGCGCGTTCTGCCAAAAGCACCATTTGCATGCACATCTTGTGGTTTTGCAGAAAACTTCATCCGCGTCTACCAAAAGATGCATGTGCATGCTTAAAACGCGTTTTCGCACAAATGCGTGCGCGGGGTGCTAAAAAGAGCAGCATCGGCATGCTTAGCACGTCGTTTGGTAGAAATCCACGTGCGCGTTCTACCAAAAGCACCATTTGCATGCACATCTTGTGGTTTTGTAGAAAACTTCATCCGCGTCTACCAAAAGATGCATGTGCATGCTTAAAACGCGTTTTCGCACAAATCCGTGCGCGGGTGCTAAAAAGAGCAGCATCGGCATGCTTAGCACGTCGTTTGGTAGAAATCCACGTGCGCGTTCTGCAAAAAGCACCATTTGCATGCACATCTTGTGGTTTTGCAGAAAACTTCATCCGCGTCTACCAAAAGATGCATGTGCATGCTTAAAACGCGTTTTCGCACAAATGCGTGCGCGGGTGCTAAAAAGAGCAGCATCGGCATGCTTAGCACGTCGTTTGTAGAACACGTGCGCGTTCTGCAAAAAGCACCATTTGCATGCACATCTTGTGGTTTTGCAGAAAACTTCATCCGCATCTACCAATGATGCATGTGCATGCTTAAAACGCGTTTACGCACAAATGCGTGCGCGGGTGCTAAAAAGAGCAGCATCGGCATGCTTAGCACGTCGTTTGGTAGAAATCCACGTGCGCGTTCTGCCAAAAGCACCATTTGCATGCACATCTTGTGGTTTTGCAGAAAACTTCATCCGCGTCTACCAAAAGATGCATGTGCATGCTTAAAACGCGTTTTCGCACAAATGCGTGCGCGGGTGCTAAAAAAGAGCAGCATCGGCATGCTTAGCACGTCGTTTGGTAGAAATCCGCGTGCGCGTTCTGCCAAAAGCACCATTTGGATGCACATCTTGTGGTTTTGCAGAAAACTTCATCCGCGTCTACCAAAAGATGCATGTGCATGCTTAAAACGCGTTTTCGCACAAATCCGTGCGCGGGTGCTAAAAAGAGCAGCATCGGCATGCTTAGCACGTCGTTTGGTAGAAATCCACGTGCGCGTTCTGCCAAAAAGCACCATTTGCATGCACATCTTGTGGTTTTGCAGAAAACTTCATCCGCGTCTACCAAAAGATGCATGTGCATGCTTAAAACGCGTTTTCGCACAAATCCGTGCGCGGGTGCTAAAAAGAGCAGCATCGGCATGCTTAGCACGTCGTTTGGTAGAAATCCACGTGCGCGTTCTGCAAAAAGCACCATTTGCATGCACATGTGGTTTTGCAGAAAACTTTATCCGCGTCTACCAAAAGATGCATGTGCATGCTTAAAACGCGTTTACGCACAAATGCGTGCGCGGGTGCTAAAAAGAGCAGCATCGGCATGCTTAGCACGTCGTTTGGTAGAAATCCACGTGCGCGTTCTGCAAAAAGCACCATTTGCATGCTCATCTTGTGGTTTTGCAGAAAACTTCATCCGCGTCTACCAAAAGATGCATGTGCATGCTTAAAACGCGTTTTCGCACAAATGCGTGCGCGGGGTGCTAAAAAGAGCAGCATCGGCATGCTTAGCACGTCGTTTGGTAGAAATCCACGTGCGCGTTCTGCAAAAAGCACCATTTGCATGCACATCTTGTGGTTTTGCAGAAAACTTCATCCGCGTCTACCAAAAGATGCATGTGCATGCTTAAAACGCGTTTTCGCACAAATGCGTGCGCGGGTGCTAAAAAGAGCAGCATCGGCATGCTTAGCACGTCGTTTGGTAGAAATCCACGTGCGCGTTCTGCCAAAAGCACCATTTGCATGCACATCTTGTGGTTTTTGCAGAAAACTTCATCCGCGTCTACCAAAAGATGCATGTGCATGCTTAAAACGCGTTTTCGCACAAATCCGTGCGCGGGTGCTAAAAAGAGCAGCATCGGCATGCTTAGCACGTCGTTTGGTAGAAATCCACGTGCGCGTTCTGCCAAAAGCACCATTTGCATGCACATCTTGTGGTTTTGCAGAAAACTTCATCCGCGTCTACCAAAAGATGCATGTGCATGCTTAAAACGCGTTTTCGCACAAATGCGTGCGCGGGTGCTAAAAAGAGCAGCATCGGCATGCTTAGCACGTCGTTTGGTAGAAATCCACGTGCGCGTTCTGCCAAAAGCACCATTTGCATGCACATCTTGTGGTTTTGCAGAAAACTTCATCCGCGTCTACAAAAAGATGCATGTGCATGCTTAAAACGCGTTTTCGCACAAATCCGTGCGCGGGTGCTAAAAAGAGCAGCATCGGCATGCTTAGCACGTCATTTGGTAGAAATCCATGTGCGCGTTCTGCCAAAAGCACCATTTGCATGCACATCTTGTGGTTTTGCAGAAAACTTCATCCGCGTCTACCAAAAGATGCATGTGCATGCTTAAAACGCGTTTTCGCACAAATCCGTGCGCGGGTGCTAAAAAGAGCAGCATCGGCATGCTTAGCACGTCGTTTGGTAGAAATCCACGTGCGCGTTCTGCCAAAAGCACCATTTGCATGCACATCTTGTGGTTTTGCAGAAAACTTCATCCGCGTCTACCAAAAGATGCATGTGCATGCTTAAAACGCGTTTTCGCACAAATCCGTGCGCGGGTGCTAAAAAGAGCAGCATCGGCATGCTTAGCACGTCGTTTGGTAGAAATCCACGTGCGCGTTCTGCCAAAAGCACCATTTGCATGCACATCTTGTGGTTTTGCAGAAAACTTCATCCGCGTCTACCAAAAGATGCATGTGCATGCTTAAAACGCGTTTTCGCACAAATGCGTGCGCGGGTGCTAAAAAGAGCAGCATCGGCATGCTTAGCACGTCGTTTGGCAGAAATCCACGTGCGCGTTCTGCAAAAAGCACCATTTGCATGCACATGTTGTGGTTTTGCAGAAAACTTCATCCGCGTCTACCAAAAGATGCATGTGCATGCTTAAAACGCGTTTACGCACAAATGCGTGCGCGGGTGCTAAAAAGAGCAGCATCGGCATGCTTAGCACGTCGTTTGGTAGAAATCCACGTGCGCGTTCTGCCAAAAGCACCATTTGCATGCACATCTTGTGGTTTTGCAGAAAACTTCATCCGCGTCTACCAAAAGATGCATGTGCATGCTTAAAACGCGTTTTCGCACAAATGCGTGCGCGGGTGCTAAAAAGAGCAGCATCGGCATGCTTAGCACGTCGTTTGGTAGAAATCCACGTGCGCGTTCTGCCAAAAGCACCATTTGCATGCACATCTTGTGGTTTTGCAGAAAACTTCATCCGCGTCTACCAAAAGATGCATGTGCATGCTTAAAACGCGTTTTCGCACAAATCCATGCGCGGGTGCTAAAAAGAGCAGCATCGGCATGCTTAGCACGTCGTTTGGTAGAAATCCACGTGCGCGTTCTGCCAAAAGCACCATTTGCATGCACATCTTGTGGTTTTGCAGAAAACTTCATCCGCGTCTACCAAAAGATGCATGTGCATGCTTAAAACGCGTTTTCGCACAAATCCGTGCGCGGGTGCTAAAAAGAGCAGCATCGGCATGCTTAGCACGTCGTTTGGTAGAAATCCACGTGCGCGTTCTGCCAAAAGCACCATTTGCATGCACATCTTGTGGTTTTGCAGAAAACTTCATCCGCGTCTACCAAAAGATGCATGTGCATGCTTAAAACGCGTTTTCGCACAAATGCGTGCGCGGGGTGCTAAAAAGAGCAGCATCGGCATGCTTAGCACGTCGTTTGGTAGAAATCCACGTGCGCGTTCTGCAAAAAGCACCATTTGCATGCACATGTTGTGGTTTTGCAGAAAACTTTATCCGCGTCTACCAAAAGATGCATGTGCATGCTTAAAACGCGTTTACGCACAAATGCGTGCGCGGGTGCTAAAAAGAGCAGCATCGGCATGCTTAGCACGTCGTTTGGTAGAAATCCACGTGCGCGTTCTGCCAAAAGCACCATTTGCATGCACATCTTGTGGTTTTGCAGAAAACTTCATCCGCGTCTACCAAAAGATGCATGTGCATGCTTAAAACGCGTTTTCGCACAAATGCGTGCGCGGGTGCTAAAAAGAGCAGCATCGGCATGCTTAGCACGTCGTTTGGTAGAAATCCACGTGCGCGTTCTACCAAAAGCACCATTTGCATGCACATCTTGTGGTTTTGTAGAAAACTTCATCCGCGTCTACCAAAAGATGCATGTGCATGCTTAAAACGCGTTTTCGCACAAATCCGTGCGCGGGTGCTAAAAAGAGCAGCATCGGCATGCTTAGCACGTCGTTTGGTAGAAATCCACGTGCGCGTTCTGCAAAAAGCACCATTTGCATGCACATCTTGTGGTTTTGCAGAAAACTTCATCCGCGTCTACCAAAAGATGCATGTGCATGCTTAAAACGCGTTTTCGCACAAATGCGTGCGCGGGTGCTAAAAAGAGCAGCATCGGCATGCTTAGCACGTCGTTTGGTAGAAATCCACGTGCGCGTTCTGCAAAAAGCACCATTTGCATGCACATCTTGTGGTTTTGCAGAAAACTTCATCCGCATCTACCAAAAGATGCATGTGCATGCTTAAAACGCGTTTACGCACAAATGCTTGCGCGGGTGCTAAAAAGAGCAGCATCGGCATGCTTAGCACGTCGTTTGGTAGAAATCCACGTGCGCGTTCTGCCAAAAGCACCATTTGCATGCACATCTTGTGGTTTTGCAGAAAACTTCATCCGCGTCTACCAAAAGATGCATGTGCATGCTTAAAACGCGTTTTCGCACAAATGCGTGCGCGGGTGCTAAAAAGAGCAGCATCGGCATGCTTAGCACGTCGTTTGGTAGAAATCCGCGTGCGCGTTCTGCCAAAAGCACCATTTGGATGCACATCTTGTGGTTTTGCAGAAAACTTCATCCGCGTCTACCAAAAGATGCATGTGCATGCTTAAAACGCGTTTTCGCACAAATCCGTGCGCGGGTGCTAAAAAGAGCAGCATCGGCATGCTTAGCACGTCGTTTGGTAGAAATCCACGTGCGCGTTCTGCAAAAAGCACCATTTGCATGCACATCTTGTGGTTTTGCAGAAAACTTCATCCGCGTCTACCAAAAGATGCATGTGCATCCTTAAAACGCGTTTTCGCACAAATGCGTGCGCGGGTGATAAAAAGAGCAGCATCGGCATGCTTAGCACGTCGTTTGGTAGAAATCCACGTGCGCGTTCTGCCAAAAGCACCATTTGCATGCACATCTTGTGGTTTTGCAGAAAACTTCATCCGCGTCTACCAAAAGATGCATGTGCATGCTTAAAACGCGTTTTCGCACAAATCCGTGCGCGGGTGCTAAAAAGAGCAGCATCGGCATGCTTAGCACGTCGTTTGGTAGAAATCCACGTGCGCGTTCTGCCAAAAGCACCATTTGCATGCACATCTTGTGGTTTTGCAGAAAACTTCATCCGCGTCTACCAAAAGATGCATGTGCATGCTTAAAACGCGTTTTCGCACAAATGCGTGCGCGGGTGCTAAAAAGAGCAGCATCGGCATGCTTAGCACGTCGTTTGGTAGAAATCCACGTGCGCGTTCTGCAAAAAGCACCATTTGCATGCACATGTTGTGGTTTTGCAGAAAACTTTATCCGCGTCTACCAAAAGATGCATGTGCATGCTTAAAACGCGTTTACGCACAAATGCGTGCGCGGGTGCTAAAAAGAGCAGCATCGGCATGCTTAGCACGTCGTTTGGTAGAAATCCACGTGCGCGTTCTGCCAAAAGCACCATTTGCATGCACATCTTGTGGTTTTGCAGAAAACTTCATCCGCGTCTACCAAAAGATGCATGTGCATGCTTAAAACGCGTTTTCGCACAAATGCGTGCGCGGGTGCTAAAAAGAGCAGCATCGGCATGCTTAGCACGTCGTTTGGTAGAAATCCACGTGCGCGTTCTACCAAAAGCACCATTTGCATGCACATCTTGTGGTTTTGTAGAAAACTTCATCCGCGTCTACCAAAAGATGCATGTGCATGCTTAAAACGCGTTTTCGCACAAATCCGTGCGCGGGTGCTAAAAAGAGCAGCATCGGCATGCTTAGCACGTCGTTTGGTAGAAATCCACGTGCGCGTTCTGCAAAAAGCACCATTTGCATGCACATCTTGTGGTTTTGCAGAAAACTTCATCCGCGTCTACCAAAAGATGCATGTGCATGCTTAAAACGCGTTTTCGCACAAATGCGTGCGCGGGTGCTAAAAAGAGCAGCATCGGCATGCTTAGCACGTCGTTTGGTAGAAATCCACGTGCGCGTTCTGCAAAAAGCACCATTTGCATGCACATCTTGTGGTTTTGCAGAAAACTTCATCCGCATCTACCAAAAGATGCATGTGCATGCTTAAAACGCGTTTACGCACAAATGCGTGCGCGGGTGCTAAAAAGAGCAGCATCGGCATGCTTAGCACGTCGTTTGGTAGAAATCCACGTGCGCGTTCTGCCAAAAGCACCATTTGCATGCACATCTTGTGGTTTTGCAGAAAACTTCATCCGCGTCTACCAAAAGATGCATGTGCATGCTTAAAACGCGTTTTCGCACAAATGCGTGCGCGGGTGCTAAAAAGAGCAGCATCGGCATGCTTAGCACGTCGTTTGGTAGAAATCCGCGTGCGCGTTCTGCCAAAAGCACCATTTGGATGCACATCTTGTGGTTTTGCAGAAAACTTCATCCTTGTCTACCAAAAGATGCATGTGCATGCTTAAAACGCGTTTTCGCACAAATCCGTGCGCGGGTGCTAAAAAGAGCAGCATCGGCATGCTTAGCACGTCGTTTGGTAGAAATCCACGTGCGCGTTCTGCAAAAAGCACCATTTGCATGCACATCTTGTGGTTTTGCAGAAAACTTCATCCGCGTCTACCAAAAGATGCATGTGCATGCTTAAAACGCGTTTTCGCACAAATCCGTGCGCGGGTGCTAAAAAGAGCAGCATCGGCATGCTTAGCACGTCGTTTGGTAGAAATCCACGTGCGCGTTCTGCAAAAAGCACCATTTGCATGCACATGTGGTTTTGCAGAAAACTTTATCCGCGTCTACCAAAAGATGCATGTGCATGCTTAAAACGCGTTTACGCACAAATGCGTGCGCGGGTGCTAAAAAGAGCAGCATCGGCATGCTACACACGCGAGACAGATAAATCCACGTGCGCGTTCTGCAAAAAGCACCATTTGCATGCTCATCTTGTGGTTTTGCAGAAAACTTCATCCGCGTCTACCAAAAGATGCATGTGCATGCTTAAAACGCGTTTTCGCACAAATGCGTGCGCGGGTGCTAAAAAGAGCAGCATCGGCATGCTTAGCACGTCGTTTGGTAGAAATCCACGTGCGCGTTCTGCAAAAAGCACCATTTGCATGCACATCTTGTGGTTTTGCAGAAAACTTCATCCGCGTCTACCAAAAGATGCATGTGCATGCTTAAAACGCGTTTTCGCACAAATGCGTGCGCGGGTGCTAAAAAGAGCAGCATCGGCATGCTTAGCACGTCGTTTGGTAGAAATCCACGTGCGCGTTCTGCCAAAAGCACCATTTGCATGCACATCTTGTGGTTTTGCAGAAAACTTCATCCGCGTCTACCAAAAGATGCATGTGCATGCTTAAAACGCGTTTTCGCACAAATCCGTGCGCGGGTGCTAAAAAGAGCAGCATCGGCATGCTTAGCACGTCGTTTGGTAGAAATCCACGTGCGCGTTCTGCCAAAAGCACCATTTGCATGCACATCTTGTGGTTTTGCAGAAAACTTCATCCGCGTCTACCAAAAGATGCATGTGCATGCTTAAAACGCGTTTTCGCACAAATGCGTGCGCGGGTGCTAAAAAGAGCAGCATCGGCATGCTTAGCACGTCGTTTGGTAGAAATCCACGTGCGCGTTCTGCCAAAAGCACCATTTGCATGCACATCTTGTGGTTTTGCAGAAAACTTCATCCGCGTCTACAAAAAGATGCATGTGCATGCTTAAAACGCGTTTTCGCACAAATCCGTGCGCGGGTGCTAAAAAGAGCAGCATCGGCATGCTTAGCACGTCGTTTGGTAGAAATCCATGTGCGCGTTCTGCCAAAAGCACCATTTGCATGCACATCTTGTGGTTTTGCAGAAAACTTCATCCGCGTCTACCAAAAGATGCATGTGCATGCTTAAAACGCGTTTTCGCACAAATCCGTGCGCGGGTGCTAAAAAGAGCAGCATCGGCATGCTTAGCACGTCGTTTGGTAGAAATCCACGTGCGCGTTCTGCCAAAAGCACCATTTGCATGCACATCTTGTGGTTTTGCAGAAAACTTCATCCGCGTCTACCAAAAGATGCATGTGCATGCTTTAAAACGCGTTTTCGCACAAATCCGTGCGCGGGTGCTAAAAAGAGCAGCATCGGCATGCTTAGCACGTCGTTTGGTAGAAATCCACGTGCGCGTTCTGCCAAAAGCACCATTTGCATGCACATCTTGTGGTTTTGCAGAAAACTTCATCCGCGTCTACCAAAAGATGCATGTGCATGCTTAAAACGCGTTTTCGCACAAATGCGTGCGCGGGTGCTAAAAAGAGCAGCATCGGCATGCTTAGCACGTCGTTTGGTAGAAATCCACGTGCGCGTTCTGCAAAAAGCACCATTTGCATGCACATGTTGTGGTTTTGCAGAAAACTTCATCCGCGTCTACCAAAAGATGCATGTGCATGCTTAAAACGCGTTTACGCACAAATGCGTGCGCGGGTGCTAAAAAGAGCAGCATCGGCATGCTTAGCACGTCGTTTGGTAGAAATCCACGTGCGCGTTCTGCCAAAAGCACCATTTGCATGCACATCTTGTGGTTTTGCAGAAAACTTCATCCGCGTCTACCAAAAGATGCATGTGCATGCTTAAAACGCGTTTTCGCACAAATGCGTGCGCGGGTGCTAAAAAGAGCAGCATCGGCATGCTTAGCACGTCGTTTGGTAGAAATCCACGTGCGCGTTCTGCCAAAAGCACCATTTGCATGCACATCTTGTGGTTTTGCAGAAAACTTCATCCGCGTCTACCAAAAGATGCATGTGCATGCTTAAAACGCGTTTTCGCACAAATCCATGCGCGGGTGCTAAAAAGAGCAGCATCGGCATGCTTAGCACGTCGTTTGGTAGAAATCCACGTGCGCGTTCTGCCAAAAGCACCATTTGCATGCACATCTTGTGGTTTTGCAGAAAACTTCATCCGCGTCTACCAAAAGATGCATGTGCATGCTTAAAACGCGTTTTCGCACAAATCCGTGCGCGGGTGCTAAAAAGAGCAGCATCGGCATGCTTAGCACGTCGTTTGGTAGAAATCCACGTGCGCGTTCTGCCAAAAGCACCATTTGCATGCACATCTTGTGGTTTTGCAGAAAACTTCATCCGCGTCTACCAAAAGATGCATGTGCATGCTTAAAACGCGTTTTCGCACAAATGCGTGCGCGGGTGCTAAAAAGAGCAGCATCGGCATGCTTAGCACGTCGTTTGGTAGAAATCCACGTGCGCGTTCTGCAAAAAGCACCATTTGCATGCACATGTTGTGGTTTTGCAGAAAACTTTATCCGCGTCTACCAAAAGATGCATGTGCATGCTTAAAACGCGTTTACGCACAAATGCGTGCGCGGGTGCTAAAAAGAGCAGCATCGGCATGCTTAGCACGTCGTTTGGTAGAAATCCACGTGCGCGTTCTGCCAAAAGCACCATTTGCATGCACATCTTGTGGTTTTGCAGAAAACTTCATCCGCGTCTACCAAAAGATGCATGTGCATGCTTAAAACGCGTTTTCGCACAAATGCGTGCGCGGGTGCTAAAAAGAGCAGCATCGGCATGCTTAGCACGTCGTTTGGTAGAAATCCACGTGCGCGTTCTACCAAAAGCACCATTTGCATGCACATCTTGTGGTTTTGTAGAAAACTTCATCCGCGTCTACCAAAAGATGCATGTGCATGCTTAAAACGCGTTTTCGCACAAATCCGTGCGCGGGTGCTAAAAAGAGCAGCATCGGCATGCTTAGCACGTCGTTTGGTAGAAATCCACGTGCGCGTTCTGCAAAAAGCACCATTTGCATGCACATCTTGTGGTTTTGCAGAAAACTTCATCCGCGTCTACCAAAAGATGCATGTGCATGCTTAAAACGCGTTTTCGCACAAATGCGTGCGCGGGTGCTAAAAAGAGCAGCATCGGCATGCTTAGCACGTCGTTTGGTAGAAATCCACGTGCGCGTTCTGCAAAAAGCACCATTTGCATGCACATCTTGTGGTTTTGCAGAAAACTTCATCCGCATCTACCAAAAGATGCATGTGCATGCTTAAAACGCGTTTACGCACAAATGCGTGCGCGGGTGCTAAAAAGAGCAGCATCGGCATGCTTAGCACGTCGTTTGGTAGAAATCCACGTGCGCGTTCTGCCAAAAGCACCATTTGCATGCACATCTTGTGGTTTTGCAGAAAACTTCATCCGCGTCTACCAAAAGATGCATGTGCATGCTTAAAACGCGTTTTCGCACAAATGCGTGCGCGGGTGCTAAAAAGAGCAGCATCGGCATGCTTAGCACGTCGTTTGGTAGAAATCCGCG
This sequence comes from Dermacentor andersoni, assembly GCF_023375885.2. Lineage (NCBI taxonomy): Eukaryota > Metazoa > Arthropoda > Arachnida > Ixodida > Ixodidae > Dermacentor > Dermacentor andersoni. Next base: position 22,076 of record NW_027314984.1, read on the forward strand.
TGCGCGTTCTGCCAAAAGCACCATTTGGATGCACATCTTGTGGTTTTGCAGAAAACTTCATCCGCGTCTACCAAAAGATGCATGTGCATGCTTAAAACGCGTTTTCGCACAAATCCGTGCGCGGGTGCTAAAAAGAGCAGCATCGGCATGCTTAGCACGTCGTTTGGTAGAAATCCACGTGCGCGTTCTGCAAAAAGCACCATTTGCATGCACATCTTGTGGTTTTGCAGAAAACTTCATCCGCGTCTACCAAAAGATGCATGTGCATGCTTAAAACGCGTTTTCGCAAAAATCCGTGCGCGGGTGCTAAAAAGAGCAGCATCGGCATGCTTAGCACGTCGTTTGGTAGAAATCCACGCGCGCGTTCTGCAAAAAGCACCATTTGCATGCACATGTGGTTTTGCAGAAAACTTTATCCGCGTCTACCAAAAGATGCATGTGCATGCTTAAAACGCGTTTACGCACAAATGCGTGCGCGGGTGCTAAAAAGAGCAGCATCGGCATGCTTAGCACGTCGTTTGGTAGAAATCCACGTGCGCGTTCTGCAAAAAGCACCATTTGCATGCTCATCTTGTGGTTTTGCAGAAAACTTCATCCGCGTCTACCAAAAGATGCATGTGCATGCTTAAAACGCGTTTTCGCACAAATGCGTGCGCGGGTGCTAAAAAGAGCAGCATCGGCATGCTTAGCACGTCGTTTGGTAGAAATCCACGTGCGCGTTCTGCAAAAAGCACCATTTGCATGCACATCTTGTGGTTTTGCAGAAAACTTCATCCGCGTCTACCAAAAGATGCATGTGCATGCTTAAAACGCGTTTTCGCACAAATGCGTGCGCGGGTGCTAAAAAGAGCAGCATCGGCATGCTTAGCACGTCGTTTGGTAGAAATCCACGTGCGCGTTCTGCCAAAAGCACCATTTGCATGCACATCTTGTGGTTTTGCAGAAAACTTCATCCGCGTCTACCAAAAGATGCATGTGCATGCTTAAAACGCGTTTTCGCACAAATCCGTGCGCGGGTGCTAAAAAGAGCAGCATCGGCATGCTTAGCACGTCGTTTGGTAGAAATCCACGTGCGCGTTCTGCCAAAAGCACCATTTGCATGCACATCTTGTGGTTTTGCAGAAAACTTCATCCGCGTCTACCAAAAGATGCATGTGCATGCTTAAAACGCGTTTTCGCACAAATGCGTGCGCGGGTGCTAAAAAGAGCAGCATCGGCATGCTTAGCACGTCGTTTGGTAGAAATCCACGTGCGCGTTCTGCCAAAAGCACCATTTGCATGCACATCTTGTGGTTTTGCAGAAAACTTCATCCGCGTCTACAAAAAGATGCATGTGCATGCTTAAAACGCGTTTTCGCACAAATCCGTGCGCGGGTGCTAAAAAGAGCAGCATCGGCATGCTTAGCACGTCGTTTGGTAGAAATCCATGTGCGCGTTCTGCCAAAAGCACCATTTGCATGCACATCTTGTGGTTTTGCAGAAAACTTCATCCGCGTCTACCAAAAGATGCATGTGCATGCTTAAAACGCGTTTTCGCACAAATCCGTGCGCGGGTGCTAAAAAGAGCAGCATCGGCATGCTTAGCACGTCGTTTGGTAGAAATCCACGTGCGCGTTCTGCCAAAAGCACCATTTGCATGCACATCTTGTGGTTTTGCAGAAAACTTCATCCGCGTCTACCAAAAGATGCATGTGCATGCTTAAAACGCGTTTTCGCACAAATCCGTGCGCGGGTGCTAAAAAGAGCAGCATCGGCATGCTTAGCACGTCGTTTGGTAGAAATCCACGTGCGCGTTCTGCCAAAAGCACCATTTGCATGCACATCTTGTGGTTTTGCAGAAAACTTCATCCGCGTCTACCAAAAGATGCATGTGCATGCTTAAAACGCGTTTTCGCACAAATGCGTGCGCGGGTGCTAAAAAGAGCAGCATCGGCATGCTTAGCACGTCGTTTGGTAGAAATCCACGTGCGCGTTCTGCCAAAAGCACCATTTGCATGCACATCTTGTGGTTTTGCAGAAAACTTCATCCGCGTCTACCAAAAGATGCATGTGCATGCTTAAAACGCGTTTTCGCACAAATCCGTGCGCGGGTGCTAAAAAGAGCAGCATCGGCATGCTTAGCACGTCGTTTGGTAGAAATCCACGTGCGCGTTCTGCCAAAAGCACCATTTGCATGCACATCTTGTGGTTTTGCAGAAAACTTCATCCGCGTCTACCAAAAGATGCATGTGCATGCTTAAAACGCGTTTTCGCACAAATGCGTGCGCGGGTGCTAAAAAGAGCAGCATCGGCATGCTTAGCACGTCGTTTGGTAGAAATCCACGTGCGCGTTCTGCCAAAAGCACCATTTGCATGCACATCTTGTGGTTTTGCAGAAAACTTCATCCGCGTCTACAAAAAGATGCATGTGCATGCTTAAAACGCGTTTTCGCACAAATCCGTGCGCGGGTGCTAAAAAGAGCAGCATCGGCATGCTTAGCACGTCGTTTGGTAGAAATCCATGTGCGCGTTCTGCCAAAAGCACCATTTGCATGCACATCTTGTGGTTTTGCAGAAAACTTCATCCGCGTCTACCAAAAGATGCATGTGCATGCTTAAAACGCGTTTTCGCACAAATCCGTGCGCGGGTGCTAAAAAGAGCAGCATCGGCATGCTTAGCACGTCGTTTGGTAGAAATCCACGTGCGCGTTCTGCCAAAAGCACCATTTGCATGCACATCTTGTGGTTTTGCAGAAAACTTCATCCGCGTCTACCAAAAGATGCATGTGCATGCTTAAAACGCGTTTTCGCACAAATCCGTGCGCGGGTGCTAAAAAGAGCAGCATCGGCATGCTTAGCACGTCGTTTGGTAGAAATCCACGTGCGCGTTCTGCCAAAAGCACCATTTGCATGCACATCTTGTGGTTTTGCAGAAAACTTCATCCGCGTCTACCAAAAGATGCATGTGCATGCTTAAAACGCGTTTTCGCACAAATGCGTGCGCGGGTGCTAAAAAGAGCAGCATCGGCATGCTTAGCACGTCGTTTGGTAGAAATCCACGTGCGCGTTCTGCAAAAAGCACCATTTGCATGCACATGTTGTGGTTTTGCAGAAAACTTCATCCGCGTCTACCAAAAGATGCATGTGCATGCTTAAAACGCGTTTACGCACAAATGCGTGCGCGGGTGCTAAAAAGAGCAGCATCGGCATGCTTAGCACGTCGTTTGGTAGAAATCCACGTGCGCGTTCTGCCAAAAGCACCATTTGCATGCACATCTTGTGGTTTTGCAGAAAACTTCATCCGCGTCTACCAAAAGATGCATGTGCATGCTTAAAACGCGTTTTCGCACAAATGCGTGCGCGGGTGCTAAAAAGAGCAGCATCGGCATGCTTAGCACGTCGTTTGGTAGAAATCCACGTGCGCGTTCTGCCAAAAGCACCATTTGCATGCACATCTTGTGGTTTTGTAGAAAACTTCATCCGCGTCTACCAAAAGATGCATGTGCATGCTTAAAACGCGTTTTCGCACAAATCCGTGCGCGGGTGCTAAAAAGAGCAGCATCGGCATGCTTAGCACGTCGTTTGGTAGAAATCCACGTGCGCGTTCTGCAAAAAGCACCATTTGCATGCACATCTTGTGGTTTTGCAGAAAACTTCATCCGCGTCTACCAAAAGATGCATGTGCATGCTTAAAACGCGTTTTCGCACAAATGCTTGCGCGGGTGCTAAAAAGAGCAGCATCGGCATGCTTAGCACGTCGTTTGGTAGAAATCCACGTGCGCGTTCTGCCAAAAGCACCATTTGCATGCACATCTTGTGGTTTTGCAGAAAACTTCATCCGCGTCTACCAAAAGATGCATGTGCATGCTTAAAACGCGTTTTCGCACAAATGCGTGCGCGGGTGCTAAAAAGAGCAGCATCGGCATGCTTAGCACGTCGTTTGGTAGAAATCCGCGTGCGCGTTCTGCCAAAAGCACCATTTGGATGCACATCTTGTGGTTTTGCAGAAAACTTCATCCGCGTCTACCAAAAGATGCATGTGCATGCTTAAAACGCGTTTTCGCACAAATCCGTGCGCGGGTGCTAAAAAGAGCAGCATCGGCATGCTTAGCACGTCGTTTGGTAGAAATCCACGTGCGCGTTCTGCAAAAAGCACCATTTGCATGCACATCTTGTGGTTTTGCAGAAAACTTCATCCGCGTCTACCAAAAGATGCATGTGCATGCTTAAAACGCGTTTTCGCACAAATCCGTGCGCGGGTGCTAAAAAGAGCAGCATCGGCATGCTTAGCACGTCGTTTGGTAGAAATCCACGTGCGCGTTCTGCAAAAAGCACCATTTGCATGCACATGTGGTTTTGCAGAAAACTTTATCCGCGTCTACCAAAAGATGCATGTGCATGCTTAAAACGCGTTTACGCACAAATGCGTGCGCGGGTGCTAAAAAGAGTAGCATCGGCATGCTTAGCACGTCGTTTGGTAGAAATCCACGTGCGCGTTCTGCCAAAAGCACCATTTGCATGCACATCTTGTGGTTTTGTAGAAAACTTCATCCGCGTCTACCAAAAGATGCATGTGCATGCTTAAAACGCGTTTTCGCACAAATGCGTGCGCGGGTGCTAAAAAGAGCAGCATCGGCATGCTTAGCACGTCGTTTGGTAGAAATCCACGTGCGCGTTCTGCCAAAAGCACCATTTGCATGCACATCTTGTGGTTTTGCAGAAAACTTCATCCGCGTCTACCAAAAGATGCATGTGCATGCTTAAAACGCGTTTTCGCACAAATCCGTGCGCGGGTGCTAAAAAGAGCAGCATCGGCATGCTTAGCACGTCGTTTGGTAGAAATCCACGTGCGCGTTCTGCCAAAAGCACCATTTGCATGCACATCTTGTGGTTTTCCAGAAAACTTCATCCGCGTCTACCAAAAGATGCATGTGCATGCTTAAAACGCGTTTTCGCACAAATGCGTGCGCGGGTGCTAAAAAGAGCAGCATCGGCATGCTTAGCACGTCGTTTGGTAGAAATCCACGTGCGCGTTCTGCCAAAAGCACCATTTGCATGCACATCTTGTGGTTTTGTAGAAAACTTCATCCGCGTCTACCAAAAGATGCATGTGCATGCTTAAAACGCGTTTTCGCACAAATCCGTGCGCGGGTGCTAAAAAGAGCAGCATCGGCATGCTTAGCACGTCGTTTGGTAGAAATCCACGTGCGCGTTCTGCCAAAAGCACCATTTGCATGCACATCTTGTGGTTTTGCAGAAAACTTCATCCGCGTCTACCAAAAGATGCATGTGCATGCTTAAAACGCGTTTTCGCACAAATCCGTGCGCGGGTGCTAAAAAGAGCAGCATCGGCATGCTTAGCACGTCGTGTGGTAGAAATCCACGTGCGCGTTCTGCCAAAAGCACCATTTGCATGCACATCTTGTGGTTTTGCAGAAAACTTCATCCGCGTCTACCAAAAGATGCATGTGCATGCTTAAAACGCGTTTTCGCACAAATCCGTGCGCGGGTGCTAAAAAGAGCAGCATCGGCATGCTTAGCACGTCGTTTGGTAGAAATCCACGTGCGCGTTCTGCCAAAAGCACCATTTGCATGCACATCTTGTGGTTTTGCAGAAAACTTCATCCGCGTCTACCAAAAGATGCATGTGCATGCCTAAAACGCGTTTTCGCACAAATCCGTGCGCGGGTGCTAAAAAGAGCAGCATCGGCATGCTTAGCACGTCGTTTGGTAGAAATCCACGTGCGCGTTCTGCCAAAAGCACCATTTGCATGCACATCTTCTGGTTTTGCAGAAAACTTCATCCGCGTCTACCAAAAGATGCATGTGCATGCTTAAAACGCGTTCTCGCACAAATCCGTGCGCGGGTGCTAAAAAGAGCAGCATCGGCATGCTTAGCACGTCGTTTGGTAGAAATCCACGTGCGCGTTCTGCCAAAAGCACCATTTGCATGCACATCTTGTGGTTTTGCAGAAAACTTCATCCGCGTCTACCAAAAGATTCATGTGCATGCTTAAAACGCGTTTTCGCACAAATGCGTGCGCGGGTGCTAAAAAGAGCACCATCGGCATGCTTAGCATGTCGTTTGGTAGAAATCCACGTGCGCGTTCTGCCAAAAGCATCATTTGCATGCACATCTTGTGGTTTTGCAGAAAACTTCATCCGCGTCTACCAAAAGATGCATGTGCATGCTTAAAACGCGTTTTCGCACAAATCCGTGCGCGGGTGCTAAAAAGAGCAGCATCGGCATGCTTAGCACGTCGTTTGGTAGAAATCCACGTGCGCGTTCTGCCAAAAGCGCCATTTGCATGCACATCTTGTGGTTTTGCAGAAAACTTCATCCGCGTCTACCAAAAGATGCATGTGCATGCTTAAAACGCGTTTTCGCACAAATCCGTGCGCGGGTGCTAAAAAGAGCAGCATCGGCATGCTTAGCACGTCGTTTGGTAGAAATCCACGTGCGCGTTCTGCCAAAAGCACCATTTGCATGCACATCTTGTGGTTTTGCAGAAAACTTCATCCGCGTCTACCAAAAGATGCATGTGCATGCTTAAAACGAGTTTTCGCACAAATCCGTGCGCGGGTGCTAAAAAGAGCAGCATCGGCATGCTTAGCACGTCGTTTGGTAGAAATCCACGTGCGCGTTCTGCCAAAAGCACCATTTGCATGCACATCTTCTGGTTTTGCAGAAAACTTCATCCGCGTCTACCAAAAGATGCATGTGCATGCTTAAAACGCGTTCTCGCACAAATCCGTGCGCGGGTGCTAAAAAGAGCAGCATCGGCATGCTTAGCACGTCGTTTGGTAGAAATCCACGTGCGCGTTCTGCCAAAAGCACCATTTGCATGCACATCTTGTGGTTTTGCAGAAAACTTCATCCGCGTCTACCAAAAGATGCATGTGCATGCTTAAAACGCGTTTACGCACAAATGCGTGCGCGGGTGCTAAAAAGAGCAGCATCGGCATGCTTAGCACGTCGTTTGGTAGAAATCCACGTGCGCGTTCTGCCAAAAGCACCATTTGCATGCACATCTTGTGGTTTTGCAGAAAACTTCATCCGCGTCTACCAAAAGATGCATGTGCATGCTTAAAACGCGTTTTCGCACAAATCCGTGCGCGGGTGCTAAAAAGAGCAGCATCGGCATGCTTAGCACGTCGTTTGGTAAAAATCCACGTGCGCGTTCTGCCAAAAGCACCATTTGCATGCACATCTTGTGGTTTTGCAGAAAACTTCATCCGCGTCTACCAAAAGATGCATGTGCATGCTTAAAACGCGTTTTCGCAAAAATGCGTGCGCGGGTGCTAAAAGAGCAGCATCGGCATGCTTAGCACGTCGTTTGGTAGAAATCCACGTGCGCGTTCTGCCAAAAGCACCATTTGCATGCACATCTTGTGGTTTTGCAGAAAACTTCATCCGCGTCTACCAAAAGATGCATGTGCATGCTTAAAACGCGTTTTCGCACAAATCCGTGCGCGGGTGCTAAAAAGAGCAGCATCGGCATGCTTAGCACGTCGTTTGGTAGAAATCCACGTGCGCGTTCTGCCAAAAGCACCATTTGCATGCACATCTTGTGGTTTTGCAGAAAACTTCATCCGCGTCTACCAAAAGATGCATGTGCATGCTTAAAACGCGTTTTCGCACAAATCCCTGCGCGGGTGCTAAAAAGAGCAGCATCGGCATGCTTAGCACGTCGTTTGGTAGAAATCCACGTGCGCGTTCTGCAAAAAGCACCATTTGCATGCACATCTTGTGGTTTTGCAGAAAACTTCATCCGCGTCTACCAAAAGATGCATGTGCATGCTTAAAACGCGTTTTCGCACAAATGCGTGCGCGGGTGCTAAAAAGAGCAGCATCGGCATGCTTAGCACGTCGTTTGGTAGAAATCCACGTGCGCGTTGTGCCAAAAGCACCATTTGCATGCACATCTTGTGGTTTTGTAGAAAACTTCATCCGCGTCTACCAAAAGATGCATGTGCATGCTTAAAACGCGTTTTCGCACAAATCCGTGCGCGGGTGCTAAAAAGAGCAGCATCGGCATGCTTAGCACGTCGTTTGGTAGAAATCCACGTGCGCGTTCTGCAAAAAGCACCATTTGCATGCACATCTTGTGGTTTTGCAGAAAACTTCATCCGCGTCTACCAAAAGATGCATGTGCATGCTTAAAACGCGTTTTCGCACAAATGCGTGCGCGGGTGCTAAAAAGAGCAGCATCGGCATGCTTAGCACGTCGTTTGGTAGAAATCCACGTGCGCGTTCTGCCAAAAGCACCATTTGCATGCACATCTTGTGGTTTTGCAGAAAACTTCATCCGCGTCTACCAAAAGATGCATGTGCATGCTTAAAACGCGTTTTCGCACAAATGCGTGCGCGGGTGCTAAAAAGAGCAGCATCGGCATGCTTAGCACGTCGTTTGGTAGAAATCCGCGTGCGCGTTCTGCCAAAAGCACCATTTGGATGCACATCTTGTGGTTTTGCAGAAAACTTCATCCGCGTCTACCAAAAGATGCATGTGCATGCTTAAAACGCGTTTTCGCACAAATCCGTGCGCGGGTGCTAAAAAGAGCAGCATCGGCATGCTTAGCACGTCGTTTGGTAGAAATCCACGTGCGCGTTCTGCCAAAAGCACCATTTGCATGCACATATTGTGGTTTTGCAGAAAACTTCATCCGCGTCTACCAAAAGATGCATGTGCATGCTTAAAACGCGTTTTCGCACAAATGCGTGCGCGGGTGCTAAAAAGAGCAGCATCGGCATGCTTAGCACGTCGTTTGGTAGAAATCCGCGTGCGCGTTCTGCCAAAAGCACCATTTGGATGCACATCTTGTGGTTTTGCAGAAAACTTCATCCGCGTCTACCAAAAGATGCATGTGCATGCTTAAAACGCGTTTTCGCACAAATCCGTGCGCGGGTGCTAAAAAGAGCAGCATCGGCATGCTTAGCACGTCGTTTGGTAGAAATCCACGTGCGCGTTCTGCAAAAAGCACCATTTGCATGCACATCTTGTGGTTTTGCAGAAAACTTCATCCGCGTCTACCAAAAGATGCATGTGCATGCTTAAAACGCGTTTTCGCACAAATCCGTGCGCGGGTACTAAAAAGAGCAGCATCGGCATGCTTAGCACGTCGTTTGGTAGAAATCCACGTGCGCGTTCTGCAAAAAGCACCATTTGCATGCACATGTTGTGGTTTTGCAGAAAACTTTATCCGCGTCTACCAAAAGATGCATGTGCATGCTTAAAATGCGTTTACGCACAAATGCGTGCGCGGGTGCTAAAAAGAGCAGCATCGGCATGCTTAGCACGTCGTTTGGTAGAAATCCAAGTGCGCGTTCTGCAAAAACCACCATTTGCATGCTCATCTTGTGGTTTTGCAGAAAACTTCATCCGCGTCTACCAAAAGATGCATGTGCATGCTTAAAACGCGTTTTCGCACAAATGCGTGCGCGGGTCCTAAAAAGAGCAGCATCGGCATGCTTAGCACGTCGTTTGGTAGAAATCCACGTGCGCGTTCTGCAAAAAGCGCCATTTGCATGCACATCTTGTGGTTTTGCAGAAAACTTCATCCGCGTCTACCAAAAGATGCATGTGCATGCTTAAAACGCGTTTACGCACAAATGCGTGCGCGGGTGCTAAAAAGAGCAGCATCGGCATGCTTAGCACGTCGTTTGGTAGAAATCCACGTGCGCGTTCTGCCAAAAGCACCATTTGCATGCACATCTTGTGGTTTTGCAGAAAACTTCATCCGCGTCTACCAAAAGATGCATGTGCATGCTTAAAACGCGTTTTCGCACAAATGCGTGCGCGGGTGCTAAAAAGAGCAGCATCGGCATGCTTAGCACGTCGTTTGGTAGAAATCCACGTGCGCGTTCTGCAAAAAGCACCATTTGCATGCACATCTTGTGGTTTTGCAGAAAACTTCATCCGCGTCTACCAAAAGATGCATGTGCATGCTTAAAACTCGTTTTCGCACAAATGCGTGCGCGGGTGCTAAAAAGAGCAGCATCGGCATGCTTAGCACGTCGTTTGGTAGAAATCCACGTGCGCGTTCTGCCAAAAGCACCATTTGCATGCACATCTTGTGGTTTTGCAGAAAACTTCATCCGCGTCTACCAAAAGATGCATGTGCATGCTTAAAACGCGTTTTCGCACAAATCCGTGCGCGGGTGCTAAAAAGAGCAGCATCGGCATGCTTAGCACGTCGTTTGGTAGAAATCCACGTGCGCGTTCTGCCAAAAGCACCATTTGCATGCACATCTTGTGGTTTTGCAGAAAACTTCATCCGCGTCTACCAAAAGATGCATGTGCATGCTTAAAACGCGTTTTCGCACAAATCCGTGCGCGGGTGCTAAAAAGAGCAGCATCGGCATGCTTAGCACGTCGTTTGGTAGAAATCCACGTGCGCGTTCTGCCAAAAGCACCATTTGCATGCACATCTTGTGGTTTTGCAGAAAACTTCATCCGCGTCTACCAAAAGATGCATGTGCATGCTTAAAACGCGTTTTCGCACAAATCCGTGCGCGGGTGCTAAAAAGAGCAGCATCGGCATGCTTAGCACGTCCTTTGGTAGAAATCCACGTGCGCGTTCTGCCAAAAGCACCATTTGCATGCACATCTTCTGGTTTTGCAGAAAACTTCATCCGCGTCTACCAAAAGATGCATGTGCATGCTTAAAACGCGTTCTCGCACAAATCCGTGCGCGGGTGCTAAAAAGAGCAGCATCGGCATGCTTAGCACGTCGTTTGGTAGAAATCCACGTGCGCGTTCTGCCAAAAGCACCATTTGCATGCACATCTTGTGGTTTTGCAGAAAACTTCATCCGCGTCTACCAAAAGATTCATGTGCATGCTTAAAACGCGTTTTCGCACAAATGCGTGCGCGGGTGCTAAAAAGAGCACCATCGGCATGCTTAGCACGTCGTTTGGTAGAAATCCACGTGCGCGTTCTGCCAAAGCATCATTCGCATGCACATCTTGTGGTTTTGCAGAAAACTTCATCCGCGTCTACCAAAAGATGCATGTGCATGCTTAAAACGCGTTTTCGCACAAATCCGTGCGCGGGTGCTAAAAAGAGCAGCATCGGCATGCTTAGCACGTCGTTTAGTAGAAATCCACGTGCGCGTTCTGCCAAAAGCACCATTTGCATGCACATCTTGTGGTTTTGCAGAAAACTTCATCCGCGTCTACCAAAAGATGCATGTGCATGCTTAAAACGCGTTTTCGCACAAATCCGTGCGCGGGTGCTAAAAAGAGCAGCATCGGCATGCTTAGCACGTCGTTTGGTAGAAATCCACGTGCGCGTTCTGCCAAAAGCACCATTTGCATGCACATCTTGTGGTTTTGCAGAAAACTTCATCCGCATCTACCAAAAGATGCATGTGCATGCTTAAAACGCGTTTTCGCACAAATCCGTGCGCGGGTGCTAAAAAGAGCAGCATCGGCATGCTTAGCACGTCGTTTGGTAGAAATCCACGTGCGCGTTCTGCCAAAAGCACCATTTGCATGCACATCTTCTGGTTTTGCAGAAAACTTCATCCGCGTCTACCAAAAGATGCATGTGCATGCTTAAAACGCGTTCTCGCACAAATCCGTGCGCGGGTGCTAAAAAGAGCAGCATCGGCATGCTTAGCACGTCGTTTGGTAGAAATCCACGTGCGCGTTCTGCCAAAAGCACCATTTGCATGCACATCTTGTGGTTTTGCAAAAAACTTCATCCGCGTCTACCAAAAGATGCATGTGCATGCTTAAAACGCGTTTACGCACAAATGCGTGCGCGGGTGCTAAAAAGAGCAGCATCGGCATGCTTAGCACGTCGTTTGGTAGAAATCCACGTGCGCGTTCTGCCAAAAGCACCATTTGCATGCACATCTTGTGGTTTTGCAGAAAACTTCATCCGCGTCTACCAAAAGATGCATGTGCATGCTTAAAACGCGTTTTCGCACAAATCCGTGTGCGGGTGCTAAAAAGAGCAGCATCGGCATGCTTAGCACGTCGTTTGGTAAAAATCCACGTGCGCGTTCTGCCAAAAGCACCATTTGCATGCACATCTTGTGGTTTTGCAGAAATCTTCATCCGCGTCTACCAAAAGATGCATGTGCATGCTTAAAACGCGTTTTCGCACAAATCCGTGCGCGTGTGCTAAAAAGAGCAGCATCGGCATGCTTAGCACGTGGTTTGGTAGAAATCCACGTGCGCGTTCTGCCAAAAGCACCATTTGCATGCACATCTTGTGGTTGTGCAGAAAACTTCATCCGCGTCTACCAAAAGATGCATGTGCATGCTTAAAACGCGTTTTCGCACAAATCCGTGCGCGGGTGCTAAAAAGAGCCGCATCGGCATGCTTAGCACGTCATTTGGTAGAAATCCACGTGCGCGTTCTGCCAAAAGCACCATTTGCATGCACATCTTGTGGTTTTGCAGAAAACTTCATCCGCGTCTACCAAAAGATGCATGTGCATGCTTAAAACGCGTTTTCGCACAAATCCCTGCGCGGGTGCTAAAAAGAGCTGCATCGGCATGCTTAGCACGTCGTTTGGTAAAAATCCACGTGCGCGTTCTGCCAAAAGCACCATTTGCATGCACATCTTGTGGTTTTGCAGAAAACTTCATCCGCGTCTACCAAAAGATGCATGTGCATGCTTAAAACGCGTTTTCGCACAAATCCGTGCGCGGGTGCTAAAAAGAGCAGCATCGGCATGCTTAGCACGTCGTTTGGTAGAAATCCACGTGCGCGTTCTGCCAAAAGCACCATTTGCATGCACATCTTGTGGTTTTGCAGAAAACTTCATCCGCGTCTACCAAAAGATGCATGTGCATGCTTAAAACGCGTTTTCGCACAAATCCGTGCGCGGGTGCTAAAAAGAGCAGCATCGGCATGCTTAGCACGTCGTTTGGTAGAAATCCACGTGCGCGTTCTGCAAAAAGCACCATTTGCATGCACATCTTGTGGTTTTGCAGAAAACTTCATCCGCGTCTACCAAAAGATGCATGTGCATGCTTAAAACGCATTTTCGCACAAATGCGTGCGCGGGTGCTAAAAAGAGCAGCATCGGCATGCTTAGCACGTCGTTTGGTAGAAATCCACGTGCGCGTTCTGCAAAAAGCACCATTTGCATGCACATGTTGTGGTTTTGCAGAAAACTTCATCCGCGTCTACCAAAAGATGCATGTGCATGCTTAAAACGCGTTTACGCACAAATGCGTGCGCGGGTGCTAAAAAGAGCAGCATCGGCATGCTTAGCACGTCGTTTGGTAGAAATCCACGTGCGCGTTCTGCCAAAAGCACCATTTGCATGCACATCTTGTGGTTTTGCAGAAAACTTCATCCGCGTCTACCAAAAGATGCATGTGCATGCTTAAAACGCGTTTTCGCACAAATGCGTGCGCGGGTGCTAAAAGAGCAGCATCGGCATGCTTAGCACGTCGTTTGGTTGAAATCCACGTGCGCGTTCTGCCAAAAGCACCATTTGCATGCACATCTTGTGGTTTTGCAGAAAACTTCATCCGCGTCTACCAAAAGATGCATGTGCATGCTTAAAACGCGTTTTCGCACAAATCCGTGCGCGTGTGCTAAAAAGAGCAGCATCGGCATGCTTAGCACGTGGTTTGGTAGAAATCCACGTGCGCGTTCTGCCAAAAGCACCATTTGCATGCACATCTTGTGGTTTTGCAGAAAACTTCATCCGCGTCTACCAAAAGATGCATGTGCATGCTTAAAACGCGTTTTCGCACAAATCCGTGCGCGGGTGCTAAAAAGAGCCGCATCGGCATGCTTAGCACGTCATTTGGTAGAAATCCACGTGCGCGTTCTGCCAAAAGCACCATTTGCATGCACATCTTGTGGTTTTGCAGAAAACTTCATCCGCGTCTACCAAAAGATGCATGTGCATGCTTAAAACGCGTTTTCGCACAAATCCCTGCGCGGGTGCTAAAAAGAGCTGCATCGGCATGCTTAGCACGTCGTTTGGTAAAAATCCACGTGCGCGTTCTGCCAAAAGCACCATTTGCATGCACATCTTGTGGTTTTGCAGAAAACTTCATCCGCGTCTACCAAAAGATGCATGTGCATGCTTAAAACGCGTTTTCGCACAAATCCGTGCGCGGGTGCTAAAAAGAGCAGCATCGGCATGCTTAGCACGTCGTTTGGTAGAAATCCACGTGCGCGTTCTGCCAAAAGCACCATTTGCATGCACATCTTGTGGTTTTGCAGAAAACTTCATCCGCGTCTACCAAAAGATGCATGTGCATGCTTAAAACGCGTTTTCGCACAAATCCGTGCGCGGGTGCTAAAAAGAGCAGCATCGGCATGCTTAGCACGTCGTTTGGTAGAAATCCACGTGCGCGTTCTGCAAAAAGCACCATTTGCATGCACATCTTGTGGTTTTGCAGAAAACTTCATCCGCGTCTACCAAAAGATGCATGTGCATGCTTAAAACGCATTTTCGCACAAATGCGTGCGCGGGTGCTAAAAAGAGCAGCATCGGCATGCTTAGCACGTCGTTTGGTAGAAATCCACGTGCGCGTTCTGCAAAAAGCACCATTTGCATGCACATGTTGTGGTTTTGCAGAAAACTTCATCCGCGTCTACCAAAAGATGCATGTGCATGCTTAAAACGCGTTTACGCACAAATGCGTGCGCGGGTGCTAAAAAGAGCAGCATCGGCATGCTTAGCACGTCGTTTGGTAGAAATCCACGTGCGCGTTCTGCCAAAAGCACCATTTGCATGCACATCTTGTGGTTTTGCAGAAAACTTCATCCGCGTCTACCAAAAGATGCATGTGCATGCTTAAAACGCGTTTTCGCACAAATGCGTGCGCGGGTGCTAAAAGAGCAGCATCGGCATGCTTAGCACGTCGTTTGGTAGAAATCCACGTGCGCGTTCTGCCAAAAGCACCATTTGCATGCACATCTTGTGGTTTTGCAGAAAACTTCATCCGCGTCTACCAAAAGATGCATGTGCATGCTTAAAACGCGTTTTCGCACAAATCCGTGCGCGGGTGCTAAAAAGAGCAGCATCGGCATGCTTAGCACGTCGTTTGGTAGAAATCCACGTGCGCGTTCTGCCAAAAGCACCATTTGCATGCACATCTTGTGGTTTTGCAGAAAACTTCATCCGCGTCTACCAAAAGATGCATGTGCATGCTTAAAACGCGTTTTCGCACAAATGCGTGCGCGGGTGCTAAAAAGAGCAGCATCGGCATGCTTAGCACGTCGTTTGGTAGAAATCCACGTGCGCGTTCTGCCAAAAGCACCATTTGCATGCACATCTTGTGGTTTTGCAGAAAACTTCATCCGCGTCTACCAAAAGATGCATGTGCATGCTTAAAACGCGTTTTCGCACAAATCCGTGCGCGGGTGCTAAAAAGAGCAGCATCGGCATGCTTAGCACGTCGTTTGGTAGAAATCCACGTGCGCGTTCTGCAAAAAGCACCATTTGCATGCACATCTTGTGGTTTTGCAGAAAACTTCATCCGCGTCTACCAAAAGATGCATGTGCATGCTTAAAACGCGTTTACGCACAAATGCGTGCGCGTGTGCTAAAAAGAGCAGCATCGGCATGCTTAGCACGTCGTTTGGTAGAAATCCACGTGCGCGTTCTGCCAAAAGCACCATTTGCATGCACATCTTGTGGTTTTGCAGAAATCTTCATCCGCGTCTACCAAAAGATGCATGTGCATGCTTAAAACGCGTTTTCGCACAAATCCGTGCGCGTGTGCTAAAAAGAGCAGCATCGGCATGCTTAGCACGTCGTTTGGTAGAAATCCACGTGCGCGTTCTGCCAAAAGCACCATTTGCATGCACATCTTGTGGTTTTGCAGAAAACTTCATCCGCGTCTACCAAAAGATGCATGTGCATGCTTAAAACGCGTTTTCGCACAAATCCGTGCGCGGGTGCTAAAAAGAGCAGCATCGGCATGCTTAGCACGTCGTTTGGTAGAAATCCACGTGCGCGTTCTGCAAAAAGCACCATTTGCATGCACATCTTGTGGTTTTGCAGAAAACTTCATCCGCGTCTACCAAAAGATGCATGTGCATGCTTAAAACGCGTTTACGCACAAATGCGTGCGCGTGTGCTAAAAAGAGCAGCATCGGCATGCTTAGCACGTCGTTTGGTAGAAATCCACGTGCGCGTTCTGCCAAAAGCACCATTTGCATGCACATCTTGTGGTTTTGCAGAAATCTTCATCCGCGTCTACCAAAAGATGCATGTGCATGCTTAAAACGCGTTTTCGCACAAATCCGTGCGCGTGTGCTAAAAAGAGCAGCATCGGCATGCTTAGCACGTCGTTTGGTAGAAATCCACGTGCGCGTTCTGCCAAAAGCACCATTTGCATGCACATCTTGTGGTTTTGCAGAAAACTTCATCCGCGTCTACCAAAAGATGCATGTGCATGCTTAAAACGCGTTTTCGCACAAATCCGTGCGCGGGTGCTAAAAAGAGCAGCATCGGCATGCTTAGCACGTCGTTTGGTAGAAATCCACGTGCGCGTTCTGCAAAAAGCACCATTTGCATGCACATCTTGTGGTTTTGCAGAAAACTTCATCCGCGTCTACCAAAAGATGCATGTGCATGCTTAAAACGCATTTTCGCACAAATGCGTGCGCGGGTGCTAAAAAGAGCAGCATCGGCATGCTTAGCACGTCGTTTGGTAGAAATCCACGTGCGCGTTCTGCAAAAAGCACCATTTGCATGCACATGTTGTGGTTTTGCAGAAAACTTCATCCGCGTCTACCAAAAGATGCATGTGCATGCTTAAAACGCGTTTACGCACAAATGCGTGCGCGGGTGCTAAAAAGAGCAGCATCGGCATGCTTAGCACGTCGTTTGGTAGAAATCCACGTGCGCGTTCTGCCAAAAGCACCATTTGCATGCACATCTTGTGGTTTTGCAGAAAACTTCATCCGCGTCTACCAAAAGATGCATGTGCATGCTTAAAACGCGTTTTCGCACAAATGCGTGCGCGGGTGCTAAAAGAGCAGCATCGGCATGCTTAGCACGTCGTTTGGTATAAATCCACGTGCGCGTTCTGCCAAAAGCACCATTTGCATGCACATCTTGTGGTTTTGCAGAAAACTTCATCCGCGTCTACCAAAAGATGCATGTGCATGCCTAAAACGCGTTTTCGCACAAATCCGTGCGCGGGTGCTAAAAAGAGCAGCATCGGCATGCTTAGCACGTCGTTTGGTAGAAATCCACGTGCGCGTTCTGCCAAAAGCACCATTTGCATGCACATCTTGTGGTTTTGCAGAAAACTTCATCCGCGTCTACCAAAAGATGCATGTGCATGCTTAAAACGCGTTTTCGCACAAATGCGTGCGCGGGTGCTAAAAAGAGCAGCATCGGCATGCTTAGCACGTCGTTTGGTAGAAATCCACGTGCGCGTTCTGCCAAAAGCACCATTTGCATGCACATCTTGTGGTTTTGCAGAAAACTTCATCCGCGTCTACCAAAAGATGCATGTGCATGCTTAAAACGCGTTTTCGCACAAATCCGTGCGCGGGTGCTAAAAAGAGCAGCATCGGCATGCTTAGCACGTCGTTTGGTAGAAATCCACGTGCGCGTTCTGCAAAAAGCACCATTTGCATGCACATCTTGTGGTTTTGCAGAAAACTTCATCCGCGTCTACCAAAAGATGCATGTGCATGCTTAAAACGCGTTTACGCACAAATGCGTGCGCGGGTGCTAAAAAGAGCAGCATCGGCATGCTTAGCACGTCGTTTGGTAGAAATCCACGTGCGCGTTCTGCCAAAAGCACCCTTTGCATGCACATCTTGTGGTTTTGCAGAAAACTTCATCCGCGTCTACCAAAAGATGCATGTGCATGCTTAAAACGCGTTTTCGCACAAATGCGTGCGCGGGTGCTAAAAAGAGCAGCATCGGCATGCTTAGCACGTCGTTTGGTAGAAATCCGCGTGCGCGTTCTTGCGCGGGTGCTAAAAAGAGCAGCATCGGCATGCTTAGCACGTCGTTTGGTAGAAATCCACGTGCGCGTTCTGCCAAAAGCACCATTTGCATGCACATCTTGTGGTTTTGCAGAAAACTTCATCCGCGTCTACCAAAAGATGCATGTGCATGCTTAAAACGCGTTTTCGCACAAATCCGTGCGCGGGTGCTAAAAAGAGCAGCATCGGCATGCTTAGCACGTCGTTTGGTAAAAATCCACGTGCGCGTTCTGCCAAAAGCACCATTTGCATGCACATCTTGTGGTTTTGCAGAAAACTTCATCCGCGTCTACCAAAAGATGCATGTGCATGCTTAAAACGCGTTTTCGCACAAATCCGTGTGCGGTTGCTAAAAAGAGCAGCATCGGCATGCTTAGCACGTCGTTTGGTAAAAATCCACGTGCGCGTTCTGCCAAAGGCACCATTTGCATGCACATCTTGTGGTTTTGCAGAAAACTTCATCCGCGTCTACCAAAAGATTCATGTGCATGCTTAAAACGCGTTTTCGCACAAATCCGTGCGCGGGTGCTAAAAAGAGCAGCATCGGCATGCTTAGCACGTCGTTTGGTAGAAATCCACGTGCGCGTTCTGCCAAAAGCACCATTTGCATGCACATTTTGTGGTTTTGCAGAAAACTTCATCCGCGTCTACCAAAAGATGCATGTGCATGCTTAAAACGCGTTTTCGCACAAATCCGTGCGCGGGTGCTAAAAAGAGCAGCATCGGCATGCTTAGCACGTCGTTTGGTAGAAATCCACGTGCGCGTTCTGCCAAAAGCACCATTTGCATGCACATCTTGTGGTTTTGCAGAAAACTTCATCCGCGTCTACCAAAAGATGCATGTGCATGCTTAAAACGCGTTTTCGCACAAATCCGTGCGCGGGTGCTAAAAAGAGCAGCATCGGCATGCTTAGCACGTCGTTTGGTAGAAATCCACGTGCGCGTTCTGCAAAAAGCACCATTTGCATGCACATCTTGTGGTTTTGCAGAAAACTTCATCCGCGTCTACCAAAGGATGCATGTGCATGCTTAAAACGCGTTTTCGCACAAATGCGTGCGCGGGTGCTAAAAAGAGCAGCATCGGCATGCTTAGCACGTCGTTTGGTAAAAATCCACGTGCGCGTTCTGCCAAAAGCACCATTTGCATGCACATCTTGTGGTTTTGCAGAAAACTTCATCCGCGTCTACCAAAAGATGCATGTGCATGCTTAAAACGCGTTTTCGCACAAATCCGTGTGCGGTTGCTAAAAAGAGCAGCATCGGCATGCTTAGCACGTCGTTTGGTAGAAATCCACGTGCGCGTTCTGCCAAAAGCACCATTTGTATGCACATCTTGTGGTTTTGCAGAAAACTTCATCCGCGTCTACCAAAAGATGCATGTGCATGCTTAAAACGCGTTTTCGCACAAATCCGTGCGCGGGTGCTAAAAAGAGCAGCATCGGCATGCTTAGCACGTCGTTTGGTAGAAATCCACGTGCGCGTTCTGCAAAAAGCACCATTTGCATGCACATCTTGTGGTTTTGCAGAAAACTTCATCCGCGTCTACCAAAAGATGCATGTGCATGCTTAAAACGCGTTTTCGCACAAATGCGTGCGCGGGTGCTAAAAAGAGCAGCATCGGCATGCTTAGCACGTCGTTTGGTAGAAATCCACGTGCGCGTTCTGCCAAAAGCGCCATTTGCATGCACATCTTGTGGTTTTGTAGAAAACTTCATCCGCGTCTACCAAAAGATGCATGTGCATGCTTAAAACGCGTTTTCACACAAATCCGTGCGCGGGTGCTAAAAAGAGCAGCATCGGCATGCTTAGCACGTCGTTTGATAGAAATCCACGTGCGCGTTCTCCAAAAAGCACCATTTGCATGCACATCTTGTGGTTTTGCAGAAAACTTCATCCGCGTCTACCAAAAGATGCATGTGCATGCTTAAAACGCGTTTTCGCACAAATGCGTGCGCGGGTGCTAAAAAGAGCAGCATCGGCATGCTTAGCTCGTCGTTTGGTAGAAATCCACGTGCGCGTTCTGCAAAAAGCACCATTTGCATGCACATCTTGTGGTTTTGCAGAAAACTTCATCCGCGTCTACCAAAAGATGCATGTGCATGCTTAAAACGCGTTTACGCACAAATGCGTTCGCGGGTGCTAAAAAGAGCAGCATCGGCATGCTTAGCACGTCGTTTGGTAGAAATCCACGTGCGCGTTCTGCCAAAAGCACCATTTGCATGCACATCTTGTGGTTTTGCAGAAAACTTCATCCGCGTCTACCAAAAGATGCATGTGCATGCTTAAAACGCGTTTTCGCACAAATCCGTGCGGGGGTGCTAAAAAGAGCAGCATCGGCATGCTTAGCACGTCGTTTGGTAGAAATCCACGTGCGCGTTCTGCCAAAAGCACCATTTGCATGCACATCTTGTGGTTTTGCAGAAAACTTCATCCGCGTCTACCAAAAGATGCATGTGCATGCTTAAAACGCGTTCTCGCACAAATCCGTGCGCGGGTGCTAAAAAGAGCAGCATCGGCATGCTTAGCACGTCGTTTGGTAGAAATCCACGTGCGCGTTCTGCCAAAAGCATCATTTGCATGCACATCTTGTGGTTTTGCAGAAAACTTCATCCGCGTCTACCAAAAGATTCATGTGCATGCTTAAAACGCGTTTTCGCACAAATGCGTGCGCGGGTGCTAAAAAGAGCACCATCGGCATGCTTAGCACGTCGTTTGGTAGAAATCCACGTGCGCGTTCTGCCAAAAGCATCATTTGCATGCACATCTTGTGGTTTTGCAGAAAACTTCATCCGCGTCTACCAAAAGATGCATGTGCATGCTTAAAACGCGTTTTCGAACAAATCCGTGCGCGGGTGCTAAAAAGAGCAGCATCGGCATGCTTAGCACGTCGTTTGGTAGAAATCCACGTGCGCGTTCTGCCAAAAGCACCATTTGCATGCACATCTTGTGGTTTTGCAGAAAACTTCATCCGCGTCTACCAAAAGATGCATGTGCATGCTTAAAACACGTTTTCGCACAAATCCGTGCGCGGGTGCTAAAAAGAGCAGCATCGGCATGCTTAGCATGTCGTTTGGTAGAAATCCACGTGCGCGTTCTGCCAAAAGCACCATTTGCATGCACATCTTGTGGTTTTGCAGAAAACTTCATCCGCGTCTACCAAAAGATGCATGTGCATGCTTAAAACGCGTTTTCGCACAAATCCGTGCGCGGGTGCTAAAAAGAGCAGCATCGGCATGCTTAGCACGTCGTTTGGTAGAAATCCACGTGCGCGTTCTGCCAAAAGCACCATTTGCATGCACATCTTGTGGTTTTGCAGAAAACTTCATCCGCGTCTACCAAAAGATGCATGTGCATGCTTAAAACGCGTTTTCGCACAAATCCGTGCGCGGGTGCTAAAAAGAGCAGCATCGGCATGCTTAGCACGTCGTTTGGTAGAAATCCACGTGCGCGTTCTGCAAAAAGCACCATTTGCATGCACATCTTGTGGTTTTGCAGAAAACTTCATCCGCGTCTACCAAAAGATGCATGTGCATGCTTAAAACGCGTTTTCGCACAAATGCGTGCGCGGGTGCTAAAAAGAGCAGCATCGGCATGCTTAGCACGTTGTTTGGTAGAAATCCACGTGCGCGTTCTGCAAAAAGCACCATTTGCATGCACATGTTGTGGTTTTGCAGAAAACTTCATCCGCGTCTACCAAAAGATGCATGTGCATGCTTAAAACGCGTTTACGCACAAATGCGTGCGCGGGTGCTAAAAGAGCAGCATCGGCATGCTTAGCACGTCGTTTGGTAGAAATCCACGTGCGCGTTCTGCCAAAAGCACCATTTGTATGCACATCTTGTGGTTTTGCAGAAAACTTCATCCGCGTCTACCAAAAGATGCATGTGCATGCTTAAAACGCGTTTTCGCACAAATCCGTGCGCGGGTGCTAAAAAGAGCAGCATCGGCATGCTTAGCACGTCGTTTGGTAGAAATCCACGTGCGCGTTCTGCCAAAAGCACCATTTGCATGCACATCTTGTGGTTTTGCAGAAAACTTCATCCGCGTCTACCAAAAGATGCATGTGCATGCTTAAAACGCGTTTTCGCACAAATCCGTGCGCGGGTGCTAAAAAGAGCAGCATCGGCATGCTTAGCACGTCGTTTGGTAAAAATCCACGTGCGCGTTCTGCCAAAAGCACCATTTGCATGCACATCTTGTGGTTTTGCAGAAAACTTCATCCGCGTCTACCAAAAGATGCATGTGCATGCTTAAAACGCGTTTTCGCACAAATCCGTGTGCGGTTGCTAAAAAGAGCAGCATCGGCATGCTTAGCACGTCGTTTGGTAGAAATCCACGTGCGCGTTCTGCCAAAAGCACCATTTGTGTGCACATCTTGTGGTTTTGCAGAAAACTTCATCCGCGTCTACCAAAAGATGCATGTGCATGCTTAAAACGCGTTTTCGCACAAATCCGTGCGCGGGTGCTAAAAAGAGCAGCATCGGCATGCTTAGCACGTCGTTTGGTAGAAATCCACGTGCGCGTTCTGCAAAAAGCACCATTTGCATGCACATCTTGTGGTTTTGCAGAAAACTTCATCCGCGTCTACCAAAAGATGCATGTGCATGCTTAAAACGCGTTTTCGCACAAATGCGTGCGCGGGTGCTAAAAAGAGCAGCATCGGCATGCTTAGCACGTCGTTTGGTAGAAATCCACGTGCGCGTTCTGCAAAAAGCACCATTTGCATGCACATGTTGTGGTTTTGCAGAAAACTTCATCCGCGTCTACCAAAAGATGCATGTGCATGCTTAAAACGCGTTTACGCACAAATGCGTGCGCGGGTGCTAAAAAGAGCAGCATCGGCATGCTTAGCACGTCGTTTGGTAGAAATAATCCACGTGCGCGTTCTGCCAAAAGCACCATTTGTATGCACATCTTGTGGTTTTGCAGAAAACTTCATCCGCGTCTACCAAAAGATGCATGTGCATGCTTAAAACGCGTTTTCGCACAAATCCGTGCGCGGGTGCTAAAAAGAGCAGCATCGGCATGCTTAGCACGTCGTTTGGTAGAAATCCACGTGCGCGTTCTGCCAAAAGCACCATTTGCATGAACATCTTGTGGTTTTGCAGAAAACTTCATCCGCGTCTACCAAAAGATGCATGTGCATGCTTAAAACGCGTTTTCGCACAAATCCGTGCGCGGGTGCTAAAAAGAGCAGCATCGGCATGCTTAGCACGTCGTTTGGTAAAAATCCACGTGCGCGTTCTGCCAAAAGCACCATTTGCATGCACATCTTGTGGTTTTGCAGAAAACTTCATCCGCGTCTACCAAAAGATGCATGTGCATGCTTAAAACGCGTTTTCGCACAAATCCGTGTGCGGTTGCTAAAAAGAGCAGCATCGGCATGCTTAGCACGTCGTTTGGTAAAAATCCACGTGCGCGTTCTGCCAAAAGCACCATTTGTATGCACATCTTGTGGTTTTGCAGAAAACTTCATCCGCGTCTACCAAAAGATGCATGTGCATGCTTAAAACGCGTTTTCGCACAAATCCGTGCGCGGGTGCTAAAAAGAGCAGCATCGGCATGCTTAGCACGTCGTTTGGTAGAAATCCACGTGCGCGTTCTGCAAAAAGCACCATTTGCATGCACATCTTGTGGTTTTGTAGAAAACTTCATCCGCGTCTACCAAAAGATGCATGTGCATGCTTAAAACGCGTTTTCACACAAATCCGTGCGCGGGTGCTAAAAAGAGCAGCATCGGCATGCTTAGCACGTCGTTTGGTAGAAATCCACGTGCGCGTTCTCCAAAAAGCACCATTTGCATGCACATCTTTTGGTTTTGCAGAAAACTTCATCCGCGTCTACCAAAAGATGCATGTGCATGCTTAAAACGCGTTTTCGCACAAATGCGTGCGCGGGTGCTAAAAAGAGCAGCATCGGCATGCTTAGCTCGTCGTTTGGTAGAAATCCACGTGCGCGTTCTGCAAAAAGCACCATTTGCATGCACATCTTGTGGTTTTGCAGAAAACTTCATCCGCGTCTACCAAAAGATGCATGTGCATGCTTAAAACGCGTTTTCGCACAAATCCCTGCGCGGGTGCTAAAAGAGCAGCATCGGCATGCTTAGCACGTCGTTTGGTAGAAATCCACGTGCGCGTTCTGCCAAAAGCACCATTTGCATGCACATCTTGTGGTTTTGCAGAAAACTTCATCCGCGTCTACCAAAAGATGCATGTGCATGCTAAAACGCGTTTTCGCACAAATCCGTGCGCGGGTGCTAAAAAGAGCAGCATCGGCATGCTTAGCACGTCGTTTGGTAGAAATCCACGTGCGCGTTCTGCCAAAGCACCATTTGCATGCACATCTTCTGGTTTTGCAGAAAACTTCATCCGCGTCTACCAAAAGATGCATGTGCATGCTTAAAACGCGTTCTCGCACAAATCCGTGCGCGGATGCTAAAAAGAGCAGCATCGGCATACTTAGCACGTCGTTTGGTAGAAATCCACGTGCGCGTTCTGCCAAAAGCACCATTTGCATGCACATCTTGTGGTTTTGCAGAAAACTTCATCCGCGTCTACCAAAAGATTCATGTGCATGCTTAAAACGCGTTTTCGCACAAATGCGTGCGCGGGTGCTAAAAAGAGCACCATCGGCATGCTTAGCACGTCGTTTGGTAGAAATCCACGTGCGCCTTCTGCCAAAAGCATCATTTGCATGCACATCTTGTGGTTTTGCAGAAAACTTCATCCGCGTCTACCAAAAGATGCATGTGCATGCTTAAAACGCGTTTTCGCACAAATCCGTGCGCGGGTGCTAAAAAGAGCAGCATCGGCATGCTTAGCACGTCGTTTGGTAGAAATCCACGTGCGCGTTCTGCCAAAAGCACCATTTGCATGCACATCTTGTGGTTTTGCAGAAAACTTCATCCGCGTCTACCAAAAGATGCATGTGCATGCTTAAAACGCGTTTTCGCACAAATGCGTGCGCGGGTGCTAAAAAGAGCAGCATCGGCATGCTTAGCACGTCGTTTGGTAGAAATCCACGTGCGCGTTCTGCCAAAAGCGCCATTTGCATGCACATCTTGTGGTTTTGTAGAAAACTTCATCCGCGTCTACCAAAAGATGCATGTGCATGCTTAAAACGCGTTTTCACACAAATCCGTGCGCGGGTGCTAAAAAGAGCAGCATCGGCATGCTTAGCACGTCGTTTGGTAGAAATCCACGTGCGCTTCTCCAAAAAGCACCATTTGCATGCACATCTTGTGGTTTTGCAGAAAACTTCATCCGCGTCTACCAAAAGATGCATGTGCATGCTTAAAACGCGTTTTCGCACAAATGCGTGCGCGGGTGCTAAAAAGAGCAGCATCGGCATGCTTAGCTCGTCGTTTGGTAGAAATCCACGTGCGCGTTCTGCCAAAAGCACCATTTGCATGCACATCTTGTGGTTTTGCAGAAAACTTCATCCGCGTCTACCAAAAGATGCATGTGCATGCTTAAAACGCGTTTTCGCACAAATCCCTGCGCGGGTGCTAAAAAGAGCAGCATCGGCATGCTTAGCACGTCGTTTGGTAGAAATCCACGTGCGCGTTCTGCCAAAAGCACCATTTGCATGCACATCTTGTGGTTTTGCAGAAAACTTCATCCGCGTCTACCAAAAGATGCATGTGCATGCTTAAAACGCGTTTTCGCACAAATCCGTGCGCGGGTGCTAAAAAGAGCAGCATCGGCATGCTTAGCACGTCGTTTGGTAGAAATCCACGTGCGCGTTCTGCCAAAAGCACCATTTGCATGCACATCTTCTGGTTTTGCAGAAAACTTCATCCGCGTCTACCAAAAGATGCATGTGCATGCTTAAAACGCGTTCTCGCACAAATCCGTGTGCGGATGCTAAAAAGAGCAGCATCGGCATGCTTAGCACGTCGTTTGGTAGAAATCCACGTGCGCGTTCTGCCAAAAGCACCATTTGCATGCACATCTTGTGGTTTTGCAGAAAACTTCATCCGCGTCTACCAAAAGATTCATGTGCATGCTTAAAACGCGTTTTCGCACAAATGCGTGCGCGGGTGCTAAAAAGAGCACCATCGGCATGCTTAGCACGTCGTTTGGTAGAAATCCACGTGCGCGTTCTGCCAAAAGCATCATTTGCATGCACATCTTGTGGTTTTGCAGAAAACTTCATCCGCGTCTACCAAAAGATGCATGTGCATGCTTAAAACGCGTTTTCGCACAAATCCGTGCGCGGGTGCTAAAAAGAGCAGCATCGGCATGCTTAGCACGTCGTTTGGTAGAAATCCACGTGCGCGTTCTGCCAAAAGCACCATTTGCATGCACATCTTGTGGTTTTGCAGAAAACTTCATCCGCGTCTACCAAAAGATGCATGTGCATGCTTAAAACGCGTTTTCGCACAAATCCGTGCGCGGGTGCTAAAAAGAGCAGCATCGGCATGCTTAGCACGTCGTTTGGTAGAAATCCACGTGCGCGTTCTGCCAAAAGCACCATTTGCATGCACATCTTGTGGTTTTGCAGAAAACTTCATCCGCGTCTACCAAAAGATGCATGTGCATGTTTAAAACGCGTTTTCGCACAAATCCGTGCGCGGGTGCTAAAAAGAGCAGCATCGGCATGCTTAGCACGTCGTTTGGTAGAAATCCACGTGCGCGTTCTGCCAAAAGCACCATTTGCATGCACATCTTCTGGTTTTGCAGGAAACTTCATCCGCGTCTACCAAAAGATGCATGTGCATGCTTAAAACGCGTTCTCGCACAAATCCGTGCGCGGGTGCTAAAAAGAGCAGCATCGGCATGCTTAGCACGTCGTTTGGTAGAAATCCACGTGCGCGTTCTGCCAAAAGCACCATTTGCATGCACATCTTGTGGTTTTGCAGAAAACTTCATCCGCGTCTACCAAAAGATGCATGTGCATGCTTAAAACGCGTTTACGCACAAATGCGTGCGCGGGTGCTAAAAAGAGCAGCATCGGCATGCTTAGCACGTCGTTTGGTAGAAATCCACGTGCGCGTTCTGCCAAAAGCACCATTTGCATGCACATCTTGTGGTTTTGCAGAAAACTTCATCCGCGTCCACCCAAAAGATGCATGTGCATGCTTAAAACGCGTTTTCGCACAAATCCGTGCGCGGGTGCTAAAAAGAGCAGCATCGGCATGCTTAGCACGTCGTTTGGTAAAAATCCACGTGCGCGTACTGCCAAAAGCACCATTTGCATGCACATCTTGTGGTTTTGCAGAAAACTTCATCCGCGTCTACCAAAAGATGCATGTGCATGCTTAAAACGCGTTTTCGCACAAATCCGTGTGCGGTTGCTAAAAAGAGCAGCATCGGCATGCTTAGCACGTCGTTTGGTAGAAATCCACGTGCGCGTTCTGCCAAAAGCACCATTTGTATGCACATCTTGTGGTTTTGCAGAAAACTTCATCCGCGTCTACCAAAAGATGCATGTGCATGCTTAAAACGCGTTTTCGCACAAATCCGTGCGCGGGTGCTAAAAAGAGCAGCATCGGCATGCTTAGCACGTCGTTTGGTAGAAATCCACGTGCGCGTTCTGCAAAAAGCACCATTTGCATGCACATCTTGTGGTTTTGCAGAAAACTTCATCCGCGTCTACCAAAATATGCATGTGCATGCTTAAAACGCGTTTTCGCACAAATGCGTGCGCGGGTGCTAAAAAGAGCAGCATCGGCATGCTTAGCACGTCGTTTGGTAGAAATCCACGTGCGCGTTCTGCCAAAAGCGCCATTTGCATGCACATCTTGTGGTTTTGTAGAAAACTTCATCCGCGTCTACCAAAAGATGCATGTGCATGCTTAAAACGCGTTTTCACACAAATCCGTGCGCGGGTGCTAAAAAGAGCAGCATCGGCATGCTTAGCACGTCGTTTGGTAGAAATCCACGTGCGCGTTCTGCCAAAAGCACCATTTGCATGCACATCTTGTGGTTTTGCAGAAAACTTCATCCGCGTCTACCAAAAGATGCATGTGCATGCTTAAAACGCGTTTTCGCACAAATCCCTGCGCGGGTGCTAAAAAGAGCAGCATCGGCATGCTTAGCACGTCGTTTGGTAGAAATCCACGTGCGCGTTCTGCCAAAAGCACCATTTGCATGCACATCTTGTGGTTTTGCAGAAAACTTCATCCGCGTCTACCAAAAGATGCATGTGCATGCTTAAAACGCGTTTTCGCACAAATCCGTGCGCGGGTGCTAAAAAGAGCAGCATCGGCATGCTTAGCACGTCGTTTGGTAGAAATCCACGTGCGCGTTCTGCCAAAAGCACCATTTGCATGCACATCTTCTGGTTTTGCAGAAAACTTCATCCGCGTCTACCAAAAGATGCATGTGCATGCTTAAAACGCGTTCTCGCACAAATCCGTGCGCGGATGCTAAAAAGAGCAGCATCGGAATGCTTAGCACGTCGTTTGGTAGAAATCCACGTGCGCGTTCTGCCAAAAGCACCATTTGCATGCACATCTTGTGGTTTTGCAGAAAACTTCATCCGCGTCTACCAAAAGATTCATGTGCATGCTTAAAACGCGTTTTCGCACAAATGCGTGCGCGGGTGCTAAAAAGAGCACCATCGGCATGCTTAGCACGTCGTTTTTAGAAATCCACGTGCGCGTTCTGCCAAAAGCATCATTTGCATGCACATCTTGTGGTTTTGCAGAAAACTTCATCCGCGTCTACCAAAAGATGCATGTGCATGCTTAAAACGCGTTTTCGCACAAATCCGTGCGCGGGTGCTAAAAAGAGCAGCATCGGCATGCTTAGCACGTCGTTTGGTAGAAATCCACGTGCGCGTTCTGCCAAAAGCACCATTTGCATGCACATCTTGTGGTTTTGCAGAAAACTTCATCCGCGTCTACCAAAAGATGCATGTGCATGCTTAAAACGCGTTTTCGCACAAATCCGTGCGCGGGTGCTAAAAAGAGCAGCATCGGCATGCTTAGCGCGTCGTTTGGTAGAAATCCACGTGCGCGTTCTGCCAAAAGCACCATTTGCATGCACATCTTGTGGTTTTGCAGAAAACTTCATCCGCGTCTACCAAAAGATGCATGTGCATGCTTAAAACGCGTTTTCGCACAAATCCGTGCGCGGGTGCTAAAAAGAGCAGCATCGGCATGCTTAGCACGTCGTTTGGTAGAAATCCACGTGCGCGTTCTGCCAAAAGCCCCATTTGCATGCACATCTTCTGGTTTTGCAGAAAACTTCATCCGCGTCTACCAAAAGATGCATGTGCATGCTTAAAACGCGTTCTCGCACAAATCCGTGCGCGGGTGCTAAAAAGAGCAGCATCGGCATGCTTAGCACGTCGTTTGGTAGAAATCCACGTGCGCGTTCTGCCAAAAGCACCATTTGCATGCACATCTTGTGGTTTTGCAGAAAACTTCATCCGCGTCTACCAAAAGATGCATGTGCATGCTTAAAACGCGTTTACGCACAAATGCGTGCGCGGGTGCTAAAAAGAGCAGCATCGGCATGCTTAGCACGTCGTTTGGTAGAAATCCACGTGCGCGTTCTGCCAAAAGCACCATTTGCATGCACATCTTGTGCTTTTGCAGAAAACTTCATCCGCGTCTACCAAAAGATGCATGTGCATGCTTAAAACGCGTTTACGCACAAATGCGTGCGCGGGTGCTAAAAAGAGCAGCATCGGCATGCTTAGCACGTCGTTTGGTAGAAATCCACGTGCGCGTTCTGCCAAAAGCACCATTTGTATGCACATCTTGTGGTTTTGCAGAAAACTTCATCCGCGTCTACCAAAAGATGCATGTGCATGCT
This sequence comes from Dermacentor andersoni, assembly GCF_023375885.2. Taxonomy (NCBI): domain Eukaryota; kingdom Metazoa; phylum Arthropoda; class Arachnida; order Ixodida; family Ixodidae; genus Dermacentor; species Dermacentor andersoni. The sequence goes on from NW_027314984.1 coordinate 51,762, forward strand.
TAAAACGCGTTTTCGCACAAATCCGTGCGCGGGTGCTAAAAAGAGCAGCATCGGCATGCTTAGCACGTCGTTTGGTAGAAATCCACGTGCGCGTTCTGCCAAAAGCACCATTTGCATGCACATCTTGTGGTTTTGCAGAAAACTTCATCCGCGTCTACCAAAAGATGCATGTGCATGCTTAAAACGCGTTTTCGCACAAATCCGTGCGCGGGTGCTAAAAAGAGCAGCATCGGCATGCTAAGCACGTCGTTTGGTAAAAATCCACGTGCGCGTTCTGCCAAAAGCACCATTTGCATGCAGATCTTGTGGTTTTGCAGAAAACTTCATCCGCGTCTACCAAAAGATGCATGTGCATGCTTAAAACGCGTTTTCGCACAAATCCGTGTGCGGTTGCTAAAAAGAGCAGCATCGGCATGCTTAGCACGTCGTTTGGTAGAAATCCACGTGCGCGTTCTGCCAAAAGCACCATTTGTATGCACATCTTGTGGTTTTGCAGAAAACTTCATCCGCGTCTACCAAAAGATGCATGTGCATGCTTAAAACGCGTTTTCGCACAAATCCGTGCGCGGGTGCTAAAAAGAGCAGCATCGGCATGCTTAGCACGTCGTTTGGTAGAAATCCACGTGCGCGTTCTGCAAAAAGCACCATTTGCATGCACATCTTGTGGTTTTGCAGAAAACTTCATCCGCGTCTACCAAAAGATGCATGTGCATGCTTAAAACGCGTTTTCGCACAAATGCGTGCGCGGGTGCTAAAAAGAGCAGCATCGGCATGCTTAGCACGTCGTTTGGTAGAAATCCACGTGCGCGTTCTGCCAAAAGCGCCATTTGCATGCACATCTTGTGGTTTTGTAGAAAACTTCATCCGCGTCTACCAAAAGATGCATGTGCATGCTTAAAACGCGTTTTCACACAAATCCGTGCGCGGGTGCTAAAAAGAGCAGCATCGGCATGCTTAGCACGTCGTTTGGTAGAAATCCACGTGCGCGTTCTCCAAAAAGCACCATTTGCATGCACATCTTGTGGTTTTGCAGAAAACTTCATCCGCGTCTACCAAAAGATGCATGTGCATGCTTGAAACGCGTTTTCGCACAAATGCGTGCGCAGGTGCTAAAAAGAGCAGCATCGGCATGCCTAGCTCGTCGTTTGGTAGAAATCCACGTGCGCGTTCTGCAAAAAGCACCATTTGCATGCACATCTTGTGGTTTTGCAGAAAACTTCATCCGCGTCTACCAAAAGATGCATGTGCATGCTTAAAACGCGTTTACGCACAAATGCGTTCGCGGGTGCTAAAAAGAGCAGCATCGGCATGCTTAGCACGTCGTTTGGTAGAAATCCACGTGCGCGTTCTGCCAAAAGCACCATTTGCATGCACATCTTGTGGTTTTGCAGAAAACTTCATCCGCGTCTACCAAAAGATGCATGTGCATGCTTAAAACGCGTTTTCGCACAAATCCGTGCGCGGGTGCTAAAAAGAGCAGCATCGGCATGCTTAGCACGTCGTTTGGTAGAAATCCACGTGCGCGTTCTGCCAAAAGCACCATTTGCATGCACATCTTGTGGTTTTGCAGAAAACTTCATCCGCGTCTACCAAAAGATGCATGTGCATGCTTAAAACGCGTTTTCGCACAAATCCGTGCGCGGGTGCTAAAAAGAGCAGCATCGGCATGCTTAGCACGTCGTTTGGTAGAAATCCACGTGCGCGTTCTGCCAAAAGCACCATTTGCATGCACATCTTCTGGTTTTGCAGAAAACTTCATCCGCGTCTACCAAAAGATGCATGTGCATGCTTAAAACGCGTTCTCGCACAAATCCGTGCGCGGGTGCTAAAAAGAGCAGCATCGGCATGCTTAGCACGTCGTTTGGTAGAAATCCACGTGCGCGTTCTGCCAAAAGCACCATTTGCATGCACATCTTGTGGTTTTGCAGAAAACTTCATCCGCGTCTACCAAAAGATTCATGTGCATGCTTAAAACGCGTTTTCGCACAAATTCGTGCGCGGGTGCTAAAAAGAGCACCATCGGCATGCTTAGCACGTCGTTTGGTAGAAATCCACGTGCGCGTTCTGCCAAAAGCATCATTTGCATGCACATCTTGTGGTTTTGCAGAAAACTTCATCCGCGTCTACCAAAAGATGCATGTGCATGCTTAAAACGCGTTTTCGCACAAATCCGTGCGCGGGTGCTAAAAAGAGCAGCATCGGCATGCTTAGCACGTCGTTTGGTAGAAATCCACGTGCGCGTTCTGCCAAAAGCACCATTTGCATGCACATCTTGTGGTTTTGCAGAAAACTTCATCCGCGTCTACCAAAAGATGCATGTGCATGCTTAAAACGCGTTTTCGCACAAATCCGTGCGCGGGTGCTAAAAAGAGCAGCATCGGCATGCTTAGCACGTCGTTTGGTAGAAATCCACGTGCGCGTTCTGCCAAAAGCACCATTTGCATGCACATCTTGTGGTTTTGCAGAAAACTTCATCCGCGTCTACCAAAAGATGCATGTGCATGCTTAAAACGCGTTTTCGCACAAATGCGTGCGCGGGTGCTAAAAGAGCAGCATCGGCATGCTTAGCACGTCGTTTGGTAGAAATCCACGTGCGCGTTCTGCCAAAAGCACCATTTGCATGCACATCTTGTGGTTTTGCAGAAAACTTCATCCGCGTCTACTAAAAGATGCATGTGCATGCTTAAAACGCGTTTTCGCACAAATGCGGGCGCGGGTGCTAAAAAGAGCAGCATCGGCATGCTTAGCACGTCGTTTGGTAGAAATCCGCGTGCGCGTTCTGCCAAAAGCACCATTTGCATGCACATCTTGTGGTTTTGCAGAAAACTTCATCCGCGTCTACCAAAAGATGCATGTGCATGCTTAAAACACGTTTTCGCACAAATCCGTGCGCGGGTGCTAAAAAGAGCAGCATCGGCATGCTTAGCACGTCGTTTGGTAGAAATCCACGTGCGCGTTCTGCCAAAAGCACCATTTGCATGCACATCTTGTGGTTTTGCAGAAAACTTCATCCGCGTCTACCAAAAGATGCATGTGCATGCTTAAAACGCGTTTTCGCACAAATGCGTGCGCGGGTGCTAAAAGAGCAGCATCGGCATGCTTAGCACGTCGTTTGGTAGAAATCCACGTGCGCGTTCTGCCAAAAGCACCATTTGCATGCACATCTTGTGGTTTTGCAGAAAACTTCATCCGCGTCTACCAAAAGATGCATGTGCATGCTTAAAACGCGTTTTCGCACAAATCCGTGCGCGGGTGCTAAAAAGAGCAGCATCGGCATGCTTAGCACGTCGTTTGGTAGAAATCCACGTGCGCGTTCTGCCAAAAGCACCATTTGCATGCACATCTTGTGGTTTTGCAGAAAACTTCATCCGCGTCTACCAAAAGATGCATGTGCATGCTTAAAACGCGTTTTCGCACAAATGCGTGCGCGGGTGCTAAAAAGAGCAGCATCGGCATGCTTAGCACGTCGTTTGGTAGAAATCCACGTGCGCGTTCTGCCAAAAGCACCATTTGCATGCACATCTTGTGGTTTTGCAGAAAACTTCATCCGCGTCTACTAAAAGATGCATGTGCATGCTTAAAACGCGTTTTCGCACAAATGCGTGCGCGGGTGCTAAAAAGAGCAGCATCGGCATGCTTAGCACGTCGTTTGGTAGAAATCCGCGTGCGCGTTCTGCCAAAAGCACCATTTGCATGCACATCTTGTGGTTTTGCAGAAAACTTCATCCGCGTCTACCAAAAGATGCATGTGCATGCTTAAAACGCGTTTTCGCACAAATCCGTGCGCGGGTGCTAAAAAGAGCAGCATCGGCATGCTTAGCACGTCGTTTGGTAGAAATCCACGTGCGCGTTCTGCCAAAAGCAGCATTTGCATGCACATCTTGTGGTTTTGCAGAAAACTTCATCCGCGTCTACCAAAAGATGCATGTGCATGCTTAAAACGCGTTTTCGCACAAATGCGTGCGCGGGTGCTAAAAGAGCAGCATCGGCATGCTTAGCACGTCGTTTGGTAGAAATCCACGTGCGCGTTCTGCCAAAAGCACCATTTGCATGCACATCTTGTGGTTTTGCAGAAAACTTCATCCGCGTCTACCAAAAGATGCATGTGCATGCTTAAAACGCGTTTTCGCACAAATCCGTGCGCGGGTGCTAAAAAGAGCAGCATCGGCATGCTTAGCACGTCGTTTGGTAGAAATCCACGTGCGCGTTCTGCCAAAAGCACCATTTGCATGCACATCTTGTGGTTTTGCAGAAAACTTCATCCGCGTCTACCAAAAGATGCATGTGCATGCTTAAAACGCGTTTTCGCACAAATGCGTGCGCGGGTGCTAAAAAGAGCAGCATCGGCATGCTTAGCACGTCGTTTGGTAGAAATCCACGTGCGCGTTCTGCCAAAAGCACCATTTGCATGCACATCTTGTGGTTTTGCAGAAAACTTCATCCGCGTCTACCAAAAGATGCATGTGCATGCTTAAAACGCGTTTTCGCACAAATCCGTGCGCGGGTGCTAAAAAGAGCAGCATCGGCATGCTTAGCACGTCGTTTGGTAGAAATCCACGTGCGCGTTCTGCAAAAAGCACCATTTGCATGCACATCTTGTGGTTTTGCAGAAAACTTCATCAGCGTCTACCAAAAGATGCATGTGCATGCTTCAAACGCGTTTTCGCACAAATGCGTGCGCGGGTGCTAAAAAGAGCAGCATCGGCATGCTTAGCACGTCGTTTGGTAGAAATCCACGTGCGCGTTCCGCAAGAAGCACCATTTGCATGCACATCTTGTGGTTTTGCAGAAAACTTCATCCGCGTCTACCAAAAGATGCATGTGCATGCTTAAAACGCGTTTACGCACAAATGCGTGCGCGGGTGCTAAAAAGAGCAGCATCGGCATGCTTAGCACGTCGTTTGGTAGAAATCCACGTGCGCGTTCTGCCAAAAGCACCATTTGCATGCACATCTTGTGGTTTTGCAGAAAACTTCATCCGCGTCTACTAAAAGATGCATGTGCATGCTTAAAACGCGTTTTCGCACAAATGCGTGCGCGGGTGCTAAAAAGAGCAGCATCGGCATGCTTAGCACGTCGTTTGGTAGAAATCCGCGTGCGCGTTCTGCCAAAAGCACCATTTGCATGCACATCTTGTGGTTTTGCAGAAAACTTCATCCGCGTCTACCAAAAGATGCATGTGCATGCTTAAAATGCGTTTTCGCACAAATCCCTGCGCGGGTGCTAAAAAGAGCAGCATCGGCATGCTTAGCACGTCGTTTGGTAGAAATCCACGTGCGCGTTCTGCCAAAATGACCATTTGCATGCACATCTTGTGGTTTTGCAGAAAACTTCATCCGCGTCTACCAAAAGATGCATGTGCATGCTTAAAACGCGTTTTCACACAAATCCGTGCGCGGGTGCTAAAAAGAGCAGCATCGGCATGCTTAGCACGTCATTTGGTAGAAATCCACGTGCGCGTTCTGCCAAAAGCACCATTTGCATGCACATCTTGTGGTTTTGCAGAAAACTTCATCCGCGTCTACCAAAAGATGCATGTGCATGCTTAAAACGCGTTTTCGCACAAATCCGTGCGCGGGTGCTAAAAAGAGCAGCATCGGCATGCTTAGCACGTCGTTTGGTAGAAATCCACGTGCGCGTTCTGCAAAAAGCACCATTTGCATGCACATCTTGTGGTTTTGCAGAAAACTTCATCCGCGTCTACCAAAAGATGCATGTGCATGCTTAAAACGCGTTTTCGCACAAATGCGTGCGCGGGTGCTAAAAAGAGCAGCATCGGCATGCTTTTCACGTCGTTTGGTAGAAATCCACGTGCGCGTTCTGCAAAAAGCACCATTTGCATGCACATGTTGTGGTTTTGCAGAAAACTTCATCCGCGTCTACCAAAAGATGCATGTGCATGCTTAAAACGCGTTTACGCACAAATGCGTGCGCGGGTGCTAAAAAGAGCAGCATCGGCATGCTTAGCACGTCGTTTGGTAGAAATCCACGTGCGCGTTCTGCCAAAAGCACCATTTGCATGCACATCTTGTGGTTTTGCAGAATAACTTCATCCGCGTCTACCAAAAGATGCATGTGCATGCTTAAAAACGCGTTTTCGCACAAATGCGTGCGCGGGTGCTAAAAGAGCAGCATCGGCATGCTTAGCACGTCGTTTGGTAGAAATCCACGTGCGCGTTCTGCCAAAAGCACCATTTGCATGCACATCTTGTGGTTTTGCAGAAAACTTCATCCGCGTCTACCAAAAGATGCATGTGCATGCTTAAAACGCGTTTTCGCACAAATCCGTGCGCGGGTGCTAAAAAGAGCAGCATCGGCATGCTTAGCACGTCGTTTGGTAGAAATCCACGTGCGCGTTCTGCCAAAAGCACCATTTGCATGCACATCTTGTGGTTTTGCAGAAAACTTCATCCGCGTCTACCAAAAGATGCATGTGCATGCTTAAAACGCGTTTTCGCACAAATGCGTGCGCGGGTGCTAAAAAGAGCAGCATCGGCATGCTTAGCACGTCGTTTGGTAGAAATCCACGTGCGCGTTCTGCAAAACGCACCATTTGCATGCACATCTTGTGGTTTTGCAGAAAACTTCATCCGCGTCTACCAAAAGATGCATGTGCATGCTTAAAACGCGTTTACGCACAAATGCGTGCGCGGGTGCTAAAAAGAGCAGCATCGGCATGCTTAGCACGTCGTTTGGTAGAAATCCACGTGCGCGTTCTGCCAAAAGCACCATTTGCATGCACATCTTGTGGTTTTGCAGAAAACTTCATCCGCGTCTACCAAAAGATGCATGTGCATGCTTAAAACGCGTTTTCGCACAAATGCGTGCGCGGGTGCTAAAAAGAGCAGCATCGGCATGCTTAGCACGTCGTTTGGTAGAAATCCGCGTGCGCGTTCTTGCGCGGGTGCTAAAAAGAGCAGCATCGGCATGCTTAGCACGTCGTTTGGTAGAAATCCACGTGCGCGTTCTGCCAAAAGCACCATTTGCATGCACATCTTGTGGTTTTGCAGAAAACTTCATCCGCGTCTACCAAAAGATGCATGTGCATGCTTAAAACGCGTTTTCGCACAAATCCGTGTGCGGTTGCTAAAAAGAGCAGCATCAGCATGCTTAGCACGTCGTTTGGTAAAAATCCACGTGCGCGTTCTGCCAAAGGCACCATTTGCATGCACATCTTGTGGTTTTGCAGAAAACTTCATCCGCGTCTACCAAAAGATTCATGTGCATGCTTAAAACGCGTTTTCGCACAAATCCGTGCGCGGGTGCTAAAAAGAGCAGCATCGGCATGCTTAGCACGTCGTTTGGTAGAAATCCACGTGCGCGTTCTGCCAAAAGCACCATTTGCATGCACATTTTGTGGTTTTGCAGAAAACTTCATCCGCGTCTACCAAAAGATGCATGTGCATGCTTAAAACGCGTTTTCGCACAAATCCGTGCGCGGGTGCTAAAAAGAGCAGCATCGGCATGCTTAGCACGTCGTTTGGTAGAAATCCACGTGCGCGTTCTGCCAAAAGCACCATTTGCATGCACATCTTTTGGTTTTGCAGAAAACTTCATCCGCGTCTACCAAAAGATGCATGTGCATGCTTAAAACGCGTTTTCGCACAAATCCGTGCGCGGGTGCTAAAAAGAGCAGCATCGGCATGCTTAGCACGTCGTTTGGTAGAAATCCACGTGCGCGTTCTGCAAAAAGCACCATTTGCATGCACATCTTGTGGTTTTGCAGAAAACTTCATCCGCGTCTACCAAAAGATGCATGTGCATGCTTAAAACGCGTTTTCGCACAGATGCGTGCGCAGGTGCTAAAAAGAGCAGCATCGGCATGCTTAGCACGTCGTTTGGTAGAAATCCACGTGCGCGTTCTGCAAAAAGCACCATTTGCATGCACATGTTGTGGTTTTGCAGAAAACTTCATCCGCGTCTACCAAAAGATGCATGTGCATGCTTAAAACGCGTTTACGCACAAATGCGTGCGCGGGTGCTAAAAAGAGCAGCATCGGCATGCTTAGCACGTCGTTTGGTAGAAATCCACGTGCGCGTTCTGCCAAAAGCACCATTTGTATGCACATCTTGTGGTTTTGCAGAAAACTTCATCCGCGTCTACCAAAAGATGCATGTGCATGCTTAAAACGCGTTTTCGCACAAATCCGTGCGCGGGTGCTAAAAAGAGCAGCATCGGCATGCTTAGCACGTCGTTTGGTAGAAATCCACGTGCGCGTTCTGCCAAAAGCACCATTTGCATGCACATCTTGTGGTTTTGCAGAAAACTTCATCCGCGTCTACCAAAAGATGCATGTGCATGCTTAAAACGCGTTTTCGCACAAATCCGTGCGCGGGTGCTAAAAAGAGCAGCATCGGCATGCTTAGCACGTCGTTTGGTAAAAATCCACGTGCGCGTTCTGCCAAAAGCACCATTTGCATGCACATCTTGTGGTTTTGCAGAAAACTTCATCCGCGTCTACCAAAAGATGCATGTGCATGCTTAAAACGCGTTTACGCACAAATGCGTGCGCGGGTGCTAAAAAGAGCAGCATCGGCATGCTTAGCACGTCGTTTGGTAGAAATCCACGTGCGCGTTCTGCCAAAAGCAACATTTGCATGCACATCTTGTGGTTTTGCAGAAAACTTCATCCGCGTCTACCAAAAGATGCATGTGCATGCTTAAAACGCGTTTTCGCACAAATGCGTGCGCGGGTGCTAAAAAGAGCAGCATCGGCATGCTTAGCACGTCGTTTGGTAGAAATCCACGTGCGCGTTCTGCCAAAAGCACCATTTGCATGCACATCTTGTGGTTTTGCAGAAAACTTCATCCGCGTCTACTAAAAGATGCATGTGCATGCTTAAAACGCGTTTTCGCACAAATGCGTGCGCGGGTGCTAAAAAGAGCAGCATCGGCATGCTTAGCACGTCGTTTGGTAGAAATCCGCGTGCGCGTTCTGCCAAAAGCACCATTTGCATGCACATCTTGTGGTTTTGCAGAAAACTTCATCCGCGTCTACCAAAAGATGCATGTGCATGCTTAAAATGCGTTTTCGCACAAATCCCTGCGCGGGTGCTAAAAAGAGCAGCATCGGCATGCTTAGCACGTCGTTTGGTAGAAATCCACGTGCGCGTTCTGCCAAAAGGACCATTTGCATGCACATCTTGTGGTTTTGCAGAAAACTTCATCCGCGTCTACCAAAAGATGCATGTGCATGCTTAAAACGCGTTTTCACACAAATCCGTGCGCGGGTGCTAAAAAGAGCAGCATCGGCATGCTTAGCACGTCATTTGGTAGAAATCCACGTGCGCGTTCTGCCAAAAGCACCATTTGCATGCACATCTTGTGGTTTTGCAGAAAACTTCATCCGCGTCTACCAAAAGATGCATGTGCATGCTTAAAACGCGTTTTCGCACAAATCCGTGCGCGGGTGCTAAAAAGAGCAGCATCGGCATGCTTAGCACGTCGTTTGGTAGAAATCCACGTGCGCGTTCTGCAAAAAGCACCATTTGCATGCACATGTTGTGGTTTTGCAGAAAACTTCATCCGCGTCTACCAAAAGATGCATGTGCATGCTTAAAACGCGTTTACGCACAAATGCGTGCGCGGGTGCTAAAAAGAGCAGCATCGGCATGCTTAGCACGTCGTTTGGTAGAAATCCACGTGCGCGTTCTGCCAAAAGCACCATTTGCATGCACATCTTGTGGTTTTGCAGAAAACTTCATCCGCGTCTACCAAAAGATGCATGTGCATGCTTAAAACGCGTTTTCGCACAAATGCGTGCGCGGGTGCTAAAAGAGCAGCATCGGCATGCTTAGCACGTCGTTTGGTAGAAATCCACATGCGCGTTCTGCCAAAAGCACCATTTGCATGCACATCTTGTGGTTTTGCAGAAAACTTCATCCGCGTCTACCAAAAGATGCATGTGCATGCTTAAAACGCGTTTTCGCACAAATCCGTGCGCGGGTGCTAAAAAGAGCAGCATCGGCATGCTTAGCACGTCGTTTGGTAGAAATCCACGTGCGCGTTCTGCCAAAAGCACCATTTGCATGCACATCTTGTGGTTTTGCAGAAAACTTCATCCGCGTCTACCAAAAGATGCATGTGCATGCTTAAAACGCGTTTTCGCACAAATGCGTGCGCGGGTGCTAAAAAGAGCAGGATCGGCATGCTTAGCACGTCGTTTGGTAGAAATCCACGTGCGCGTTCTGCAAAAAGCACCATTTGCATGCACATCTTGTGGTTTTGCAGAAAACTTCATCCGCGTCTACCAAAAGATGCATGTGCATGCTTAAAACGCGTTTACGCACAAATGCGTGCGCGGGTGCTAAAAAGAGCAGCATCGGCATGCTTAGCACGTCGTTTGGTAGAAATCCACGTGCGCGTTCTGCCAAAAGCACCATTTGCATGCACAACTTGTGGTTTTGCAGAAAACTTCATCCGCGTCTACCAAAAGATGCATGTGCATGCTTAAAACGCGTTTTCGCACAAATGCGTGCGCGGGTGCTAAAAAGAGCAGCATCGGCATGCTTAGCACGTCGTTTGGTAGAAATCCGCGTGCGCGTTCTTGCGCGGGTGCTAAAAAGAGCAGCATCGGCATGCTTAGCACGTCGTTTGGTAGAAATCCACGTGCGCGTTCTGCCAAAAGCACCATTTGCATGCACATCTTGTGGTTTTGCAGAAAACTTCATCCGCGTCTACCAAAAGATGCATGTGCATGCTTAAAACGCGTTTTCGCACAAATCCGTGTGCGGTTGCTAAAAAGAGCAGCATCGGCATGCTTAGCACGTCGTTTGGTAAAAATCCACGTGCGCGTTCTGCCAAAGGCACCATTTGCATGCACATCTTGTGGTTTTGCAGAAAACTTCATCCGCGTCTACCAAAAGATGCATGTGCATGCTTAAAACGCGTTTTCGCACAAATCCGTGTGCGGTTGCTAAAAAGAGCAGCATCGGCATGCTTAGCACGTCGTTTGGTAGAAATCCACGTGCGCGTTCTGCCAAAAGCACCATTTGTATGCACATCTTGTGGTTTTGCAGAAAACTTCATCCGCGTCTACCAAAAGATGCATGTGCATGCTTAAAACGCGTTTTCGCACAAATCCGTGCGCGGGTGCTAAAAAGAGCAGCATCGGCATGCTTAGCACGTCGTTTGGTAGAAATCCACGTGCGCGTTCTGCAAAAAGCACCATTTGCATGCACATCTTGTGGTTTTGCAGAAAACTTCATCCGCGTCTACCAAAAGATGCATGTGCATGCTTAAAACGCGTTTTCGCACAAATGCGTGCGCGGGTGCTAAAAAGAGCAGCATCGGCATGCTTAGCACGTCGTTTGGTAGAAATCCACGTGCGCGTTCTGCCAAAAGCGCCATTTGCATGCACATCTCGTGGTTTTGTAGAAAACTTCATCCGCGTCTACCAAAAGATGCATGTGCATGCTTAAAACGCGTTTTCACACAAATCCGTGCGCGGGTGCTAAAAAGAGCAGCATCGGCATGCTTAGCACGTCGTTTGGTAGAAATCCACGTGCGCGTTCTCCAAAAAGCACCATTTGCATGCACATCTTGTGGTTTTGCAGAAAACTTCATCCGCGTCTACCAAAAGATGCATGTGCATGCTTAAAACGCGTTTTCGCACAAATGCGTGCGCGGGTGCTAAAAAGAGCAGCATCGGCATGCTTAGCACGTCGTTTGGTAGAAATCCACGTGCGCGTTCTGCAAAAAGCACCATTTGCATGCACATCTTGTGGTTTTGCAGAAAACTTCATCCGCGTCTACAAAAAGATGCATGTGCATGCTTAAAACGCGTTTTCGCACAAATGCGTGCGCGGGTGCTAAAAAGAGCAGCATCGGCATGCTTAGCACGTCGTTTGGTAGAAATCCACGTGCGCGTTCTGCAAAAAGCACCATTTGCATGCACATGTTGTGGTTTTGCAGAAAACTTCATCCGCGTCTACCAAAAGATGCATGTGCATGCTTAAAACGCGTTTACGCACAAATGCGTGCGCGGGTGCTAAAAAGAGCAGCATCGGCATGCTTAGCACGTCGTTTGGTAGAAATCCACGTGCGCGTTCTGCCAAAAGCACCATTTGCATGCACATCTTGTGGTTTTGCAGAAAACTTCATCCGCGTCTACCAAAAGATGCATGTGCATGCTTAAAACGCGTTTTCGCACAAATGCGTGCGCGGGTGCTAAAAGAGCAGCATCGGCATGCTTAGCACGTCGTTTGGTAGAAATCCACGTGCGCGTTCTGCCAAAAGCACCATTTGCATGCACATCTTGTGGTTTTGCAGAAAACTTCATCCGCGTCTACCAAAAGATGCATGTGCATGCTTAAAACGCGTTTTCGCACAAATCCGTGCGCGGGTGCTAAAAAGAGCAGCATCGGCATGCTTAGCACGTCGTTTGGTAGAAATCCACGTGCGCGTTCTGCCAAAAGCACCATTTGCATGCACATCTTGTGGTTTTGCAGAAAACTTCATCCGCGTCTACCAAAAGATGCATGTGCATGCTTAAAACGCGTTTTCGCACAAATGCGTGCGCGGGTGCTAAAAAGAGCAGCATCGGCATGCTTAGCACGTCGTTTGGTAGAAATCCACGTGCGCGTTCTGCCAAAAGCACCATTTGCATGCACATCTTGTGGTTTTGCAGAAAACTTCATCCGCGTCTACCAAAAGATGCATGTGCATGCTTAAAACGCGTTTTCGCACAAATCCGTGCGCGGGTGCTAAAAAGAGCAGCATCGGCATGCTTAGCACGTCGTTTGGTAGAAATCCACGTGCGCGTTCTGCAAAAAGCACCATTTGCATGCACATCTTGTGGTTTTGCAGAAAACTTCATTCGCGTCTACCAAAAGATGCATGTGCATGCTTAAAACGCGTTTACGCACAAATGCGTGCGCGGGTGCTAAAAAGAGCAGCATCGGCATGCTTAGCACGTCGTTTGGTAGAAATCCACGTGCGCGTTCTGCCAAAAGCACCATTTGCATGCACATCTTGTGGTTTTGCAGAAAACTTCATCCGCGTCTACCAAAAGATGCATGTGCATGCTTAAAACGCGTTTTCGCACAAATGCGTGCGCGGGTGCTAAAAAGAGCAGCATCGGCATGCTTAGCACGTCGTTTGGTAGAAATCCGCGTGCGCGTTCTTGCGCGGGTGCTAAAAAGAGCAGCATCGGCATGCTTAGCACGTCGTTTGGTAGAAATCCACGTGCGCGTTCTGCCAAAAGCACCATTTGCATGCACATCTTGTGGTTTTGCAGAAAACTTCATCCGCGTCTACCGAAAGATGCATGCGCATGCTTAAAACGCGTTTTCGCACAAATCCGTGCGCGGGTGCTAAAAAGAGCAGCATCGGCATGCTTAGCACGTCGTTTGGTAAAAATCCACGTGCGCGTTCTGCCAAAAGCACCATTTGCATGCACATCTTGTGGTTTTGCAGAAAACTTCATCCGCGTCTACCAAAAGATGCATGTGCATGCTTAAAACGCGTTTTCGCACAAATCCGTGTGCGGTTGCTAAAAAGAGCAGCATCGGCATGCTTAGCACGTCGTTTGGTAAAAATCCACGTGCGCGTTCTGCCAAAGGCACCATTTGCATGCACATCTTGTGGTTTTGCAGAAAACTTCATCCGCGTCTACCAAAAGATTCATGTGCATGCTTAAAACGCGTTTTCGCACAAATCCGTGCGCGGGTGCTAAAAAGAGCAGCATCGGCATGCTTAGCACGTCGTTTGGTAGAAATCCACGTGCGCATTCTGCCAAAAGCACCATTTGCATGCACATTTTGTGGTTTTGCAGAAAACTTCATCCGCGTCTACCAAAAGATGCATGTGCATGCTTAAAACGCGTTTTCGCACAAATCCGTGCGCGGGTGCTAAAAAGAGCAGCATCGGCATGCTTAGCACGTCGTTTGGTAGAAATCCACGTGCGCGTTCTGCCAAAAGCACCATTTGCATGCACATCTTTTGGTTTTGCAGAAAACTTCATCCGCGTCTACCAAAAGATGCATGTGCATGCTTAAAACGCGTTTTCGCACAAATCCGTGCGCGGGTGCTAAAAAGAGCAGCATCGGCATGCTTAGCACGTCGTTTGGTAGAAATCCACGTGCGCGTTCTGCAAAAAGCACCATTTGCATGCACATCTTGTGGTTTTGCAGAAAACTTCATCCGCGTCTACCAAAAGATGCATGTGCATGCTTAAAACGCGTTTTCGCACAAATGCGTGCGCAGGTGCTAAAAAGAGCAGCATCGGCATGCTTAGCACGTCGTTTGGTAGAAATCCACGTGCGCGTTCTGCAAAAAGCACCATTTGCATGCACATGTTGTGGTTTTGCAGAAAACTTCATCCGCGTCTACCAAAAGATGCATGTGCATGCTTAAAACGCGTTTACGCACAAATGCGTGCGCGGGTGCTAAAAAGAGCAGCATCGGCATGCTTAGCACGTCGTTTGGTAGAAATCCACGTGCGCGTTCTGCCAAAAGCACCATTTGTATGCACATCTTGTGGTTTTGCAGAAAACTTCATCCGCGTCTACCAAAAGATGCATGTGCCTGCTTAAAACGCGTTTTCGCACAAATCCGTGCGCGGGTGCTAAAAAGAGCAGCATCGGCATGCTTAGCACGTCGTTTGGTAGAAATCCACGTGCGCGTTCTGCCAAAAGCACCATTTGCATGCACATCTTGTGGTTTTGCAGAAAACTTCATCCGCGTCTACCAAAAGATGCATGTGCATGCTTAAAACGCGTTTTCGCACAAATCCGTGCGCGGGTGCTAAAAAGAGCAGCATCGGCATGCTTAGCACGTCGTTTGGTAAAAATCCACGTGCGCGTTCTGCCAAAAGCACCATTTGCATGCACATCTTGTGGTTTTGCAGAAAACTTCATCCGCGTCTACCAAAAGATGCATGTGCATGCTTAAAACGCGTTTTCGCACAAATCCGTGTGCGGTTGCTAAAAAGAGCAGCATCGGCATGCTTAGCACGTCGTTTGGTAGAAATCCACGTGCGCGTTCTGCCAAAAGCACCATTTGTATACACATCTTGTGGTTTTGCAGAAAACTTCATCCGCGTCTACCAAAAGATGCATGTGCATGCTTAAAACGCGTTTTCGCACAAATCCGTGCGCGGGTGCTAAAAAGAGCAGCATCGGCATGCTTAGCACGTCGTTTGGTAGAAATCCACGTGCGCGTTCTGCAAAAAGCACCATTTGCATGCACATCTTGTGGTTTTGCAGAAAACTTCATCCGCGTCTACCAAAAGATGCATGTGCATGCTTAAAACGCGTTTTCGCACAAATGCGTGCGCGGGTGCTAAAAAGAGCAGCATCGGCATGCTTAGCACGTCGTTTGGTAGAAATCCACGTGCGCGTTCTGCCAAAAGCGCCATTTGCATGCACATCTTGTGGTTTTGTAGAAAACTTCATCCGCGTCTACCAAAAGATGCATGTGCATGCTTAAAACGCGTTTTCACACAAATCCGTGCGCGGGTGCTAAAAAGAGCAGCATCGGCATGCTTAGCACGTCGTTTGGTAGAAATCCACGTGCGCGTTCTCCAAAAAGCACCATTTGCATGCACATCTTGTGGTTTTGCAGAAAACTTCATCCGCGTCTACCAAAAGATGCATGTGCATGCTTAAAACGCGTTTTCGCACAAATGCGTGCGCGGGTATTAAAAAGAGCAGCATCGGCATGCTTAGCTCGTCGTTTGGTAGAAATTCACGTGCGCGTTCTGCAAAAAGCACCATTTGCATGCACATCTTGTGGTTTTGCAGAAAACTTCATCCGCGTCTACCAAAAGATGCATGTGCATGCTTAAAACGCGTTTTCGCACAAATCCGTGCGCGGGTGCTAAAAAGAGCAGCATCGGCATGCTTAGCACGTCGTTTGGTAGAAATCCACGTGCGCGTTCTGCCAAAAGCACCATTTGCATGCACATCTTGTGGTTTTGCAGAAAACTTCATCCGCGTCTACCAAAAGATGCATGTGCATGCTTAAAACGCGTTTTCGCACAAATGCGTGCGTGGGTGCTAAAAAGAGCAGCATCGGCATGCTTAGCACGTCGTTTGGTAGAAATCCACGTGCGCGTTCTGCCAAAAGCACCATTTGCATGCACATCTTGTGGTTTTGCAGAAAATTTCATCCGCGTCTACCAAAAGATGCATGTGCATGCTTAAAACGCGTTTTCGCACAAATCCGTGCGCGGGTGCTAAAAAGAGCAGCATCGGCATGCTTAGCACGTCGTTTGGTAGAAATCCACGTGCGCGTTCTGCCAAAAGCACCATTTGCATGCACATCTTGTGGTTTTGCAGAAAACTTCATCCGCGTCTACCAAAAGATGCATGTGCATGCTTAAAACGCGTTTTCGCACAAATGCGTGCGCGGGTGCTAAAAAGAGCAGCATCGGCATGCTTAGCACGTCGTTTGGTAGAAATCCGCGTGCGCGTTCTTGCGCGGGTGCTAAAAAGAGCAGCATCGGCATGCTTAGCACGTCGTTTGGTAGAAATCCACGTGCGCGTTCTGCCAAAAGCACCATTTGCATGCACATCTTGTGGTTTTGCAGAAAACTTCATCCGCGTCTACCAAAAGATGCATGTGCATGCTTAAAACGCGTTTTCGCACAAATCCGTGCGCGGGTGCTAAAAAGAGCAGCATCGGCATGCTTAGCACGTCGTTTGGTAAAAATCCACGTGCGCGTTCTGCCAAAAGCACCATTTGCATGCACATCTTGTGGTTTTGCAGAAAACTTCATCCGCGTCTACCAAAAGATGCATGTGCATGCTTAAAACGCGTTTTCGCACAAATCCGTGTGCGGTTGCTAAAAAGAGCAGCATCGGCATGCTTAGCACGTCGTTTGGTAAAAATCCACGTGCGCGTTCTGCCAAAGGCACCATTTGCATGCACATCTTGTGGTTTTGCAGAAAACTTCATGCGCGTCTACCAAAAGATTCATGTGCATGTTTAAAACGCGTTTTCGCACAAATCCGTGCGCGGGTGCTAAAAAGAGCAGCATCGGCATGCTTAGCACGTCGTTTGGTAGAAATCCACGTGCGCGTTCTGCCAAAAGCACCATTTGCATGCACATTTTGTGGTTTTGCAGAAAACTTCATCCGCGTCTACCAAAAGATGCATGTGCATGCTTAAAACGCGTTTTCGCACAAATCCGTGCGCGGGTGCTAAAAAGAGCAGCATCGGCATGCTTAGCACGTCGTTTGGTAGAAATCCACGTGCGCGTTCTGCAAAAAGCACCATTTGCATGCACATCTTGTGGTTTTGCAGAAAACTTCATCCGCGTCTACCAAAAGATGCATGTGCATGCTTAAAACGCGTTTACGCACAAATGCGTGCGCGGGTGCTAAAAAGAGCAGCATCGGCATGCTTAGCACGTCGTTTGGTAGAAATCCACGTGCGCGTTCTGCCAAAAGCACCATTTGCATGCACATCTTGTGGTTTTGCAGAAAACTTCATCCGCGTCTACCAAAAGATGCATGTGCATGCTTAAAACGCGTTTTCGCACAAATGCGTGCGCGGGTGCTAAAAAGAGCAGCATCGGCATGCTTAGCACGTCGTTTGGTAGAAATCCGCGTGCGCGTTCTTGCGCGGGTGCTAAAAAGAGCAGCATCGGCATGCTTAGCACGTCGTTTGGTAGAAATCCACGTGCGCGTTCTGCCAAAAGCACCATTTGCATGCACATCTTGTGGTTTTGCAGAAAACTTCATCCGCGTCTACCAAAAGATGCATGTGCATGCTTAAAACGCGTTTTCGCACAAATCCGTGCGCGGGTGCTAAAAAGAGCAGCATCGGCATGCTTAGCACGTCGTTTGGTAAAAATCCACGTGCGCGTTCTGCCAAAAGCACCATTTGCATGCACATCTTGTGGTTTTGCAGAAAACTTCATCCGCGTCTACCAAAAGATGCATGTGCATGCTTAAAACGCGTTTTCGCACAAATCCGTGTGCGGTTGCTAAAAAGAGCAGCATCGGCATGCTTAGCACGTCGTTTGGTAAAAATCCACGTGCGCGTTCTGCCAAAGGCACCATTTGCATGCACATCTTGTGGTTTTGCAGAAAACTTCATCCGCGTCTACCAAAAGATTCATGTGCATGTTTAAAACGCGTTTTCGCACAAATCCGTGCGCGGGTGCTAAAAAGAGCAGCATCGGCATGCTTAGCACGTCGTTTGGTAGAAATCCACGTGCGCGTTCTGCCAAAAGCACCATTTGCATGCACATTTTGTGGTTTTGCAGAAAACTTCATCCGCGTCTACCAAAAGATGCATGTGCATGCTTAAAACGCGTTTTCGCACAAATCCGTGCGCGGGTGCTAAAAAGAGCAGCATCGGCATGCTTAGCACGTCGTTTGGTAGAAATCCACGTGCGCGTTCTGCCAAAAGCACCATTTGCATGCACATCTTGTGGTTTTGCAGAAAACTTCATCCGCGTCTACCAAAAGATGCATGTGCATGCTTAAAACGCGTTTTCGCACAAATCCGTGCGCGGGTGCTAAAAAGAGCAGCATCGGCATGCTTAGCACGTCGTTTGGTAGAAATCCACGTGCGCGTTCTGCAAAAAGCACCATTTGCATGCACATCTTGTGGTTTTGCAGAAAACTTCATCCGCGTCTACCAAAAGATGCATGTGCATGCTTAAAACGCGTTTTCGCACAAATGCGTGCGCGGGTGCTAAAAAGAGCAGCATCGGCATGCTTAGCACGTCGTTTGGTAGAAATCCACGTGCGCGTTCTGCAAAAAGCACCATTTGCATGCACATGTTGTGGTTTTGCAGAAAACTTCATCCGCGTCTACCAAAAGATGCATGTGCATGCTTAAAACGCGTTTACGCACAAATGCGTGCGCGGGTGCTAAAAAGAGCAGCATCGGCATGCTTAGCACGTCGTTTGGTAGAAATCCACGTGCGCGTTCTGCCAAAAGCACCATTTGTATGCACATCTTGTGGTTTTGCAGAAAACTTCATCCGCGTCTACCAAAAGATGCATGTGCATGCTTAAAACGCGTTTTCGCACAAATCCGTGCGCGGGTGCTAAAAAGAGCAGCATCGGCATGCTTAGCACGTCGTTTGGTAGAAATCCACGTGCGCGTTCTGCCAAAAGCACCATTTGCATGCACATCTTGTGGTTTTGCAGAAAACTTCATCCGCGTCTACCAAAAGATGCATGTGCATGCTTAAAACGCGTTTTCGCACAAATCCGTGCGCGGGTGCTAAAAAGAGCAGCATCGGCATGCTTAGCACGTTGTTTGGTAAAAATCCACGTGCGCGTTCTGCCAAAAGCACCATTTGCATGCACATCTTGTGGTTTTGCAGAAAACTTCATCCGCGTCTACCAAAAGATGCATGTGCATGCTTAAAACGCGTTTTCGCACAAATCCGTGTGCGGTTGCTAAAAAGAGCAGCATCGGCATGCTTAGCACGTCGTTTGGTAGAAATCCACGTGCGCGTTCTGCCAAAAGCACCATTTGTATGCACATCTTGTGGTTTTGCAGAAAACTTCATCCGCGTCTACCAAAAGATGCATGTGCATGCTTAAAACGCGTTTTCGCACAAATCCGTGCGCGGGTGCTAAAAAGAGCAGCATCGGCATGCTTAGCACGTCGTTTGGTAGAAATCCACGTGCGCGTTCTGCAAAAAGCACCATTTGCATGCACATCTTGTGGTTTTGCAGAAAACTTCATCCGCGTCTACCAAAAGATGCATGTGCATGCTTAAAACGCGTTTTCGCACAAATGCGTGCGCGGGTGCTAAAAAGAGCAGCATCGGCATGCTTAGCACGTCGTTTGGTAGAAATCCACGTGCGCGTTCTGCCAAAAGCGCCATTTGCATGCACATCTTGTGGTTTTGTAGAAAACTTCATCCGCGTCTACCAAAAGATGCATGTGCATGCTTAAAACGCGTTTTCACAGAAATCCGTGCGCGGGTGCTAAAAAGAGCAGCATCGGCATGCTTAGCACGTCGTTTGGTAGAAATCCACGTGCGCGTTCTCCAAAAAGCACCATTTGCATGCACATCTTGTGGTTTTGCAGAAAACTTCATCCGCGTCTACCAAAAGATGCATGTGCATGCTTAAAACGCGTTTTCGCACAAATGCGTGTGCGGGTGCTAAAAAGAGCAGCATCGGCATGCTTAGCTCGTCGTTTGGTAGAAATCCACGTGCGCGTTCTGCAAAAAGCACCATTTGCATGCACATCTTGTGGTTTTGCAGAAAACTTCATCCGCGTCTACCAAAATATGCATGTGCATGCTTAAAACGCGTTTACGCACAAATGCGTTCGCGGGTGCTAAAAAGAGCAGCATCGGCATGCTTAGCACGTCGTTTGGTAGAAATCCACGTGCGCGTTCTGCCAAAAGCACCATTTGCATGCACATCTTGTGGTTTTGCAGAAAACTTCATCCGCGTCTACCAAAAGATGCATGTGCATGCTTAAAACGCGTTTTCGCACAAATGCGTGCGCGGGTGCTAAAAAGAGCAGCATCGGCATGCTTAGCACGTCGTTTGGTAGAAATCCGCGTGCGCGTTCTGCCAAAAGCACCATTTGCATGCACATCTTGTGGTTTTGCAGAAAACTTCATCCGCGTCTACCAAAAGATGCATGTGCATGCTTAAAACGCGTTTTCGCACAAATCCGTGCGCGGGTGCTAAAAAGAGCAGCATCGGCATGCTTAGTACGTCGTTTGGTAGAAATCCACGTGCGCGTTCTGCAAAAAGCACCATTTGCATGCACATGTTGTGGTTTTGCAGAAAACTTCATCCGCGTCTACCAAAAGATGCATGTGCATGCTTAAAACGCGTTTACGCACAAATGCGTGCGCGGGTGCTAAAAAGAGCAGCATCGGCATGCTTAGCACGTCGTTTGGTAGAAATCCACGCGCGTTCTGCAAAAAGCACCATTTGCATGCACATCTTGTGGTTTTGCAGAAAACTTCATCCGCGTCTACCAAAAGATGCATGTGCATGCTTAAAACGCGTTTTCGCACAAATGCGTGCGCGGGTGCTAAAAAGAGCAGCATCGGCATGCTTAGCACGTCGTTTGGTAGAAATCCACGTGCGCGTTCTGCAAAAAGCACCATTTGCATGCACATCTTGTGGTTTTGCAGAAAACTTCATCCGCGTCTACCAAAAGATGCATGTGCATGCTTAAAACGCGTTTACGCACAAATGCGTGCGCGGGTGCTAAAAAGAGCAGCATCGGCATGCTTAGCACGTCGTTTGGTAGAAATCCACGTGCGCGTTCTGCCAAAAGCACCATTTGCATGCACATCTTGTGGTTTTGCAGAAAACTTCATCCGCGTCTACCAAAAGATGCATGTGCATGCTTAAAACGCGTTTTCGCACAAATGCGTGCGCGGGTGCTAAAAAGAGCAGCATCGGCATGCTTAGCACGTCGTTTGGTAGAAATCCGCGTGCGCGTTCTGCCAAAAGCACCATTTGCATGCACATCTTGTGGTTTTGCAGAAAACTTCATCCGCGTCTACCAAAAGATGCATGTGCATGCTTAAAACGCGTTTTCGCACAAATCCGTGCGCGGGTGCTAAAAAGAGCAGCATCGGCATGCTTAGCACGTCGTTTGGTAGAAATCCACGTGCGCGTTCTGCCAAAAGCACCATTTGCATGCACATCTTGTGGTTTTGCAGAAAACTTCATCCGCGTCTACCAAAAGATGCATGTGCATGCTTAAAACGCGTTTTCACACAAATCCGTGCGCGGGTGCTAAAAAGAGCAGCATCGGCAAGCTTAGCACGTCGTTTGGTAGAAATCCACGTGCGCGTTCTGCCAAAAGCACCATTTGCATGCACATCTTGTGGTTTTGCAGAAAACTTCATCCGCGTCTACCAAAAGATGCATGTGCATGCTTAAAACACGTTTTCGCACAAATCCGTGCGCGGGTGCTAAAAAGAGCAGCATCGGCATGCTTAGCACGTCGTTTGGTAGAAATCCACGTGCGCGTTCTCCAAAAAGCACCATTTGCATGCACATCTTGTGGTTTTGCAGAAAACTTCATCCGCGTCTACCAAAAGATGCATGTGCATGCTTAAAACGCGTTTTCGCACAAATGCGTGTGCGGGTGCTAAAAAGAGCAGCATCGGCATGCTTAGCTCGTCGTTTGGTAGAAATCCACGTGCGCGTTCTGCAAAAAGCACCATTTGCATGCACATCTTGTGGTTTTGCAGAAAACTTCATCCGCGTCTACCAAAATATGCATGTGCATGCTTAAAACGCGTTTACGCACAAATGCGTTCGCGGGTGCTAAAAAGAGCAGCATCGGCATGCTTAGCACGTCGTTTGGTAGAAATCCACGTGCGCGTTCTGCCAAAAGCACCATTTGCATGCACATCTTGTGGTTTTGCAGAAAACTTCATCCGCGTCTACCAAAAGATGCATGTGCATGCTTAAAACGCGTTTTCGCACAAATGCGTGCGCGGGTGCTAAAAAGAGCAGCATCGGCATGCTTAGCACGTCGTTTGGTAGAAATCCGCGTGCGCGTTCTGCCAAAAGCACCATTTGCATGCACATCTTGTGGTTTTGCAGAAAACTTCATCCGCGTCTACCAAAAGATGCATGTGCATGCTTAAAACGCGTTTTCGCACAAATCCGTGCGCGGGTGCTAAAAAGAGCAGCATCGGCATGCTTAGTACGTCGTTTGGTAGAAATCCACGTGCGCGTTCTGCAAAAAGCACCATTTGCATGCACATGTTGTGGTTTTGCAGAAAACTTCATCCGCGTCTACCAAAAGATGCATGTGCATGCTTAAAACGCGTTTACGCACAAATGCGTGCGCGGGTGCTATAAAGAGCAGCATCGGCATGCTTAGCACGTCGTTTGGTAGAAATCCACGCGCGTTCTGCAAAAAGCACCATTTGCATGCACATCTTGTGGTTTTGCAGAAAACTTCATCCGCGTCTACCAAAAGATGCATGTGCATGCTTAAAACGCGTTTTCGCACAAATGCGTGCGCGGGTGCTAAAAAGAGCAGCATCGGCATGCTTAGCACGTCGTTTGGTAGAAATCCACGTGCGCGTTCTGCAAAAAGCACCATTTGCATGCACATCTTGTGGTTTTGCAGAAAACTTCATCCGCGTCTACCAAAAGATGCATGTGCATGCTTAAAACGCGTTTACGCACAAATGCGTGCGCGGGTGCTAAAAAG
Source organism: Dermacentor andersoni (assembly GCF_023375885.2). Classification (NCBI taxonomy): domain Eukaryota; kingdom Metazoa; phylum Arthropoda; class Arachnida; order Ixodida; family Ixodidae; genus Dermacentor; species Dermacentor andersoni. The sequence goes on from NW_027314984.1 coordinate 74,890, forward strand.
AGCAGCATCGGCATGCTTAGCACGTCGTTTGGTAGAAATCCACGTGCGCGTTCTGCCAAAAGCACCATTTGCATGCACATCTTGTGGTTTTGCAGAAAACTTCATCCGCGTCTACCAAAAGATGCATGTGCATGCTTAAAACGCGTTTTCGCACAAATGCGTGCGCGGGTGCTAAAAAGAGCAGCATCGGCATGCTTAGCACGTCGTTTGGTAGAAATCCGCGTGCGCGTTCTGCCAAAAGCACCATTTGCATGCACATCTTGTGGTTTTGCAGAAAACTTCATCCGCGTCTACCAAAAGATGCATGTGCATGCTTAAAACGCGTTTTCGCACAAATCCGTGCGCGGGTGCTAAAAAGAGCAGCATCGGCATGCTTAGCACGTCGTTTGGTAGAAATCCACGTGCGCGTTCTGCCAAAAGCACCATTTGCATGCACATCTTGTGGTTTTGCAGAAAACTTCATCCGCGTCTACCAAAAGATGCATGTGCATGCTTAAAACGCGTTTTCACACAAATCCGTGCGCGGGTGCTAAAAAGAGCAGCATCGGCAAGCTTAGCACGTCGTTTGGTAGAAATCCACGTGCGCGTTCTGCCAAAAGCACCATTTGCATGCACATCTTGTGGTTTTGCAGAAAACTTCATCCGCGTCTACCAAAAGATGCATGTGCATGCTTAAAACACGTTTTCGCACAAATCCGTGCGCGGGTGCTAAAAAGAGCAGCATCGGCATGCTTAGCACGTCGTTTGGTAGAAATCCACGTGCGCGTTCTGCCAAAAGCACCATTTGCATGCACATCTTGTGGTTTTGCAGAAAACTTCATCCGCGTCTACCAAAAGATGCATGTGCATGCTTAAAACGCGTTTTCGCACAAATCCGTGCGCGGGTGCTAAAAAGAGCAGCATCGGCATGCTTAGCACGTCGTTTGGTAGAAATCCACGTGCGCGTTCTGCCAAAAGCACCATTTGCATGCACATCTTGTGGTTTTGCAGAAAACTTCATCCGCGTCTACCAAAAGATTCATGTGCATGCTTAAAACGCGTTTTCGCACAAATGCGTGCGCGGGTGCTAAAAAGAGCAGCATCGGCATGCTTAGCACGTCGTTTGGTAGAAATCCACGTGCGCGTTCTGCCAAAAGCACCATTTGCATGCACATCTTGTGGTTTTGCAGAAAACTTCATCCGCGTCTACCAAAAGATGCATGTGCATGCTTAAAACGCGTTTTCGCACAAATCCGTGCGCGGGTGCTAAAAAGAGCAGCATCGGCATGCTTAGCACGTCGTTTGGTAGAAATCCACGTGCGCGTTCTGCCAAAAGCACCATTTGCATGCACATCTTGTGGTTTTGCAGAAAACTTCATCCGCGTCTACCAAAAGATGCATGTGCATGCTTAAAACGCGTTTTTGCACAAATCCGTGCGCGGGTGCTAAAAAGAGCAGCATCGGCATGCTTAGCACGTCGTTTGGTAGAAATCCACGTGCGCGTTCTGCAAAAAGCACCATTTGCATGCACATCTTGTGGTTTTGCAGAAAACTTCATCCGCGTCTACCAAAAGATGCATGTGCATGCTTAAAACGCGTTTTCGCACAAATGCGTGCGCGGGTGCTAAAAAGAGCAGCATCGGCATGCTTAGCACGTCGTTTGGTAGAAATCCACGTGCGCGTTCTGCCAAAAGCACCATTTGCATGCACATCTTGTGGTTTTGCAGAAAACTTCATCCGCGTCTACCAAAATATGCATGTGCATGCTTAAAACGCGTTTACGCACAAATGCGTTCGCGGGTGCTAAAAAGAGCAGCATCGGCATGCTTAGCACGTCGTTTGGTAGAAATCCACGTGCGCGTTCTGCCAAAAGCACCATTTGCATGCACATCTTGTGGTTTTGCAGAAAACTTCATCCGCGTCTACCAAAAGATGCATGTGCATGCTTAAAACGCGTTTTCCCACAAATGCGTGCGCGGGTGCTAAAAAGAGCAGCATCGGCATGCTTAGCACGTCGTTTGGTAGAAATCCGCGTGCGCGTTCTGCCAAAAGCACCATTTGCATGCACATCTTGTGGTTTTGCAGAAAACTTCATCCGCGTCTACCAAAAGATGCATGTGCATGCTCAAAACGCGTTTTCGCACAAATCCGTGCGCGGGTGCTAAAAAGAGCAGCATCGGCATGCTTAGTACGTCGTTTGGTAGAAATCCACGTGCGCGTTCTGCAAAAAGCACCATTTGCATGCACATGTTGTGGTTTTGCAGAAAACTTCATCCGCGTCTACCAAAAGATGCATGTGCATGCTTAAAACGCGTTTACGCACAAATGCGTGCGCGGGTGCTAAAAAGAGCAGCATCGGCATGCTTAGCACGTCGTTTGGTAGAAATCCACGCGCGTTCTGCAAAAAGCACCATTTGCATGCACATCTTGTGGTTTTGCAGAAAACTTCATCCGCGTCTACCAAAAGATGCATGTGCATGCTTAAAACGCGTTTTCGCACAAATGCGTGCGCGGGTGCTAAAAAGAGCAGCATCGGCATGCTTAGCACGTCGTTTGGTAGAAATCCACGTGCGCGTTCTGCAAAAAGCACCATTTGCATGCACATCTTGTGGTTTTGCAGAAAACTTCATCCGCGTCTACCAAAAGATGCATGTGCATGCTTAAAACGCGTTTACGCACAAATGCGTGCGCGGGTGCTAAAAAGAGCAGCATCGGCATGCTTAGCACGTCGTTTGGTAGAAATCCACGTGCGCGTTCTGCCAAAAGCACCATTTGCATGCACATCTTGTGGTTTTGCAGAAAACTTCATCCGCGTCTACCAAAAGATGCATGTGCATGCTTAAAACGCGTTTTCGCACAAATGCGTGCGCGGGTGCTAAAAAGAGCAGCATCGGCATGCTTAGCACGTCGTTTGGTAGAAATCCACGTGCGCGTTCTGCCAAAAGCGCCATTTGCATGCACATCTTGTGGTTTTGTAGAAAACTTCATCCGCGTCTACCAAAAGATGCATGTGCATGCTTAAAACGCGTTTTCACACAAATCCGTGCGCGGGTGCTAAAAAGAGCAGCATCGGCATGCTTAGCACGTCGTTTGGTAGAAATCCACGTGCGCGTTCTCCAAAAAGCACCATTTGCATGCACATCTTGTGGTTTTGCAGAAAACTTCATCCGCGTCTACCAAAAGATGCATGTGCATGCTTAAAACGCGTTTTCGCACAAATGCGTGCGCGGGTATTAAAAAGAGCAGCATCGGCATGCTTAGCTCGTCGTTTGGTAGAAATCCACGTGCGCGTTCTGCAAAAAGCACCATTTGCATGCACATCTTGTGGTTTTGCAGAAAACTTCATCCGCGTCTACCAAAAGATGCATGTGCATGCTTAAAACGCGTTTTCGCACAAATCCGTGCGCGGGTGCTAAAAAGAGCAGCATCGGCATGCTTAGCACGTCGTTTGGTAGAAATCCACGTGCGCGTTCTGCCAAAAGCACCATTTGCATGCACATCTTGTGGTTTTGCAGAAAACTTCATCCGCGTCTACCAAAAGATGCATGTGCATGCTTAAAACGCGTTTTCGCACAAATGCGTGCGTGGGTGCTAAAAAGAGCAGCATCGGCATGCTTAGCACGTCGTTTGGTAGAAATCCACGTGCGCGTTCTGCCAAAAGCACCATTTGCATGCACATCTTGTGGTTTTGCAGAAAATTTTATCCGCGTCTACCAAAAGATGCATGTGCATGCTTAAAACGCGTTTTCGCACAAATCCGTGCGCGGGTGCTAAAAAGAGCAGCATCGGCATGCTTAGCACGTCGTTTGGTAGAAATCCACGTGCGCGTTCTGCAAAAAGCACCATTTGCATGCACATCTTGTGGTTTTGCAGAAAACTTCATCCGCGTCTACCAAAAGATGCATGTGCATGCTTAAAACGCGTTTACGCACAAATGCGTGCGCGGGTGCTAAAAAGAGCAGCATCGGCATGCTTAGCACGTCGTTTGGTAGAAATCCACGTGCGCGTTCTGCCAAAAGCACCATTTGCATGCACATCTTGTGGTTTTGCAGAAAACTTCATCCGCGTCTACCAAAAGATGCATGTGCATGCTTAAAACGCGTTTTCGCACAAATGCGTGCGCGGGTGCTAAAAAGAGCAGCATCGGCATGCTTAGCACGTCGTTTGGTAGAAATCCGCGTGCGCGTTCTTGCGCGGGTGCTAAAAAGAGCAGCATCGGCATGCTTAGCACGTCGTTTGGTAGAAATCCACGTGCGCGTTCTGCCAAAAGCACCATTTGCATGCACATCTTGTGGTTTTGCAGAAAACTTCATCCGCGTCTACCAAAAGATGCATGTGCATGCTTAAAACGCGTTTTCGCACAAATCCGTGCGCGGGTGCTAAAAAGAGCAGCATCGGCATGCTTAGCACGTCGTTTGGTAAAAATCCACGTGCGCGTTCTGCCAAAAGCACCATTTGCATGCACATCTTGTGGTTTTGCAGAAAACTTCATCCGCGTCTACCAAAAGATGCATGTGCATGCTTAAAACGCGTTTTCGCACAAATCCGTGTGCGGTTGCTAAAAAGAGCAGCATCGGCATGCTTAGCACGTCGTTTGGTAAAAATCCACGTGCGCGTTCTGCCAAAGGCACCATTTGCATGCACATCTTGTGGTTTTGCAGAAAACTTCATCCGCGTCTACCAAAAGATTCATGTGCATGTTTAAAACGCGTTTTCGCACAAATCCGTGCGCGGGGTGCTAAAAAGAGCAGCATCGGCATGCTTAGCACGTCGTTTGGTAGAAATCCACGTGCGCGTTCTGCCAAAAGCACCATTTGCATGCACATTTTGTCGTTTTGCAGAAAACTTCATCCGCGTCTACCAAAAGATGCATGTGCATGCTTAAAACGCGTTTTCGCACAAATCCGTGCGCGGGTGCTAAAAAGAGCAGCATCGGCATGCTTAGCACGTCGTTTGGTAGAAATCCACGTGCGCGTTCTGCAAAAAGCACCATTTGCATGCACATCTTGTGGTTTTGCAGAAAACTTCATCCGCGTCTACCAAAAGATGCATGTGCATGCTTAAAACGCGTTTACGCACAAATGCGTGCGCGGGTGCTAAAAAGAGCAGCATCGGCATGCTTAGCACGTCGTTTGGTAGAAATCCACGTGCGCGTTCTGCCAAAAGCACCATTTGCATGCACATCTTGTGGTTTTGCAGAAAACTTCATCCGCGTCTACCAAAAGATGCATGTGCATGCTTAAAACGCGTTTTCGCACAAATGCGTGCGCGGGTGCTAAAAAGAGCAGCATCGGCATGCTTAGCACGTCGTTTGGTAGAAATCCGCGTGCGCGTTCTTGCGCGGGTGCTAAAAAGAGCAGCATCGGCATGCTTAGCACGTCGTTTGGTAGAAATCCACGTGCGCGTTCTGCCAAAAGCACCATTTGCATGCACATCTTGTGGTTTTGCAGAAAACTTCATCCGCGTCTACCAAAAGATGCATGTGCATGCTTAAAACGCGTTTACGCACAAATGCGTGCGCGGGTGCTAAAAAGAGCAGCATCGGCATGCTTAGCACGTCGTTTGGTAGAAATCCACGTGCGCGTTCTGCCAAAAGCACCATTTGCATGCACATCTTGTGGTTTTGCAGAAAACTTCATCCGCGTCTACCAAAAGATGCATGTGCATGCTTAAAACGCGTTTTCGCACAAATGCGTGCGCGGGTGCTAAAAAGAGCAGCATCGGCATGCTTAGCACGTCGTTTGGTAGAAATCCGCGTGCGCGTTCTTGCGCGGGTGCTAAAAAGAGCAGCATCGGCATGCTTAGCACGTCGTTTGGTAGAAATCCACGTGCGCGTTCTGCCAAAAGCACCATTTGCATGCACATCTTGTGGTTTTGCAGAAAACTTCATCCGCGTCTACCAAAAGATGCATGTGCATGCTTAAAACGCGTTTTCGCACAAATCCGTGCGCGGGTGCTAAAAAGAGCAGCATCGGCATGCTTAGCACGTCGTTTGGTAAAAATCCACGTGCGCGTTCTGCCAAAAGCACCATTTGCATGCACATCTTGTGGTTTTGCAGAAAACTTCATCCGCGTCTACCAAAAGATGCATGTGCATGCTTAAAACGCGTTTTCGCACAAATCCGTGTGCGGTTGCTAAAAAGAGCAGCATCGGCATGCTTAGCACGTCGTTTGGTAAAAATCCACGTGCGCGTTCTGCCAAAGGCACCATTTGCATGCACATCTTGTGGTTTTGCAGAAAACTTCATCCGCGTCTACCAAAAGATTCATGTGCATGTTTAAAACGCGTTTTCGCACAAATCCGTGCGCGGGTGCTAAAAAGAGCAGCATCGGCATGCTTAGCACGTCGTTTGGTAGAAATCCACGTGCGCGTTCTGCCAAAAGCACCATTTGCATGCACATTTTGTCGTTTTGCAGAAAACTTCATCCGCGTCTACCAAAAGATGCATGTGCATGCTTAAAACGCGTTTTCGCACAAATCCGTGCGCGGGTGCTAAAAAGAGCAGCATCGGCATGCTTAGCACGTCGTTTGGTAGAAATCCACGTGCGCGTTCTGCAAAAAGCACCATTTGCATGCACATCTTGTGGTTTTGCAGAAAACTTCATCCGCGTCTACCAAAAGATGCATGTGCATGCTTAAAACGCGTTTACGCACAAATGCGTGCGCGGGTGCTAAAAAGAGCAGCATCGGCATGCTTAGCACGTCGTTTGGTAGAAATCCACGTGCGCGTTCTGCCAAAAGCACCATTTGCATGCACATCTTGTGGTTTTGCAGAAAACTTCATCCGCGTCTACCAAAAGATGCATGTGCATGCTTAAAACGCGTTTTCGCACAAATGCGTGCGCGGGTGCTAAAAAGAGCAGCATCGGCATGCTTAGCACGTCGTTTGGTAGAAATCCGCGTGCGCGTTCTTGCGCGGGTGCTAAAAAGAGCAGCATCGGCATGCTTAGCACGTCGTTTGGTAGAAATCCACGTGCGCGTTCTGCCAAAAGCACCATTTGCATGCACATCTTGTGGTTTTGCAGAAAACTTCATCCGCGTCTACCAAAAGATGCATGTGCATGCTTAAAACGCGTTTTCGCACAAATCCGTGCGCGGGTGCTAAAAAGAGCAGCATCGGCATGCTTAGCACGTCGTTTGGTAAAAATCCACGTGCGCGTTCTGCCAAAAGCACCATTTGCATGCACATCTTGTGGTTTTGCAGAAAACTTCATCCGCGTCTACCAAAAGATGCATGTGCATGCTTAAAACGCGTTTTCGCACAAATCCGTGTGCGGTTGCTAAAAAGAGCAGCATCGGCATGCTTAGCACGTCGTTTGGTAAAAATCCACGTGCGCGTTCTGCCAAAGGCACCATTTGCATGCACATCTTGTGGTTTTGCAGAAAACTTCATCCGCGTCTACCAAAAGATTCATGTGCATGTTTAAAACGCGTTTTCGCACAAATCCGTGCGCGGGTGCTAAAAAGAGCAGCATCGGCATGCTTAGCACGTCGTTTGGTAGAAATCCACGTGCGCGTTCTGCCAAAAGCACCATTTGCATGCACATTTTGTGGTTTTGCAGAAAACTTCATCCGCGTCTACCAAAAGATGCATGTGCATGCTTAAAACGCGTTTTCGCACAAATCCGTGCGCGGGTGCTAAAAAGAGCAGCATCGGCATGCTTAGCACGTCGTTTGGTAGAAATCCACGTGCGCGTTCTGCCAAAAGCACCATTTGCATGCACATCTTGTGGTTTTGCAGAAAACTTCATCCGCGTCTACCAAAAGATGCATGTGCATGCTTAAAACGCGTTTTCGCACAAATCCGTGCGCGGGTGCTAAAAAGAGCAGCATCGGCATGCTTAGCACGTCGTTTGGTAGAAATCCACGTGCGCGTTCTGCAAAAAGCACCATTTGCATGCACATCTTGTGGTTTTGCAGAAAACTTCATCCGCGTCTACCAAAAGATGCATGTGCATGCTTAAAACGCGTTTTCGCACAAATGCGTGCGCGGGTGCTAAAAAGAGCAGCATCGGCATGCTTAGCACGTCGTTTGGTAGAAATCCACGTGCGCGTTCTGCAAAAAGCACCATTTGCATGCACATGTTGTGGTTTTGCAGAAAACTTCATCCGCGTCTACCAAAAGATGCATGTGCATGCTTAAAACGCGTTTACGCACAAATGCGTGCGCGGGTGCTAAAAAGAGCAGCATCGGCATGCTTAGCACGTCGTTTGGTAGAAATCCACGTGCGCGTTCTGCCAAAAGCACCATTTGTATGCACATCTTGTGGTTTTGCAGAAAACTTCATCCGCGTCTACCAAAAGATGCATGTGCATGCTTAAAACGCGTTTTCGCACAAATCCGTGCGCGGGTGCTAAAAAGAGCAGCATCGGCATGCTTAGCACGTCGTTTGGTAGAAATCCACGTGCGCGTTCTGCCAAAAGCACCATTTGCATGCACATCTTGTGGTTTTGCAGAAAACTTCATCCGCGTCTACCAAAAGATGCATGTGCATGCTTAAAACGCGTTTTCGCACAAATCCGTGCGCGGGTGCTAAAAAGAGCAGCATCGGCATGCTTAGTACGTCGTTTGGTAGAAATCCACGTGCGCGTTCTGCAAAAAGCACCATTTGCATGCACATGTTGTGGTTTTGCAGAAAACTTCATCCGCGTCTACCAAAAGATGCATGTGCATGCTTAAAACGCGTTTACGCACAAATGCGTGCGCGGGTGCTAAAAAGAGCAGCATCGGCATGCTTAGCACGTCGTTTGGTAGAAATCCACGCGCGTTCTGCAAAAAGCACCATTTGCATGCACATCTTGTGGTTTTGCAGAAAACTTCATCCGCGTCTACCAAAAGATGCATGTGCATGCTTAAAACGCGTTTTCGCACAAATGCGTGCGCGGGTGCTAAAAAGAGCAGCATCGGCATGCTTAGCACGTCGTTTGGTAGAAATCCACGTGCGCGTTCTGCAAAAAGCACCATTTGCATGCACATCTTGTGGTTTTGCAGAAAACTTCATCCGCGTCTACCAAAAGATGCATGTGCATGCTTAAAACGCGTTTACGCACAAATGCGTGCGCGGGTGCTAAAAAGAGCAGCATCGGCATGCTTAGCACGTCGTTTGGTAGAAATCCACGTGCGCGTTCTGCCAAAAGCACCATTTGCATGCACATCTTGTGGTTTTGCAGAAAACTTCATCCGCGTCTACCAAAAGATGCATGTGCATGCTTAAAACGCGTTTTCGCACAAATGCGTGCGCGGGTGCTAAAAAGAGCAGCATCGGCATGCTTAGCACGTCGTTTGGTAGAAATCCACGTGCGCGTTCTGCCAAAAGCACCATTTGCATGCACATCTTGTGGTTTTGCAGAAAACTTCATCCGCGTCTACCAAAAGATGCATGTGCATGCTTAAAACGCGTTTTCGCACAAATGCGTGCGTGGGTGCTAAAAAGAGCAGCATCGGCATGCTTAGCACGTCGTTTGGTAGAAATCCACGTGCGCGTTCTGCCAAAAGCACCATTTGCATGCACATCTTGTGGTTTTGCAGAAAATTTTATCCGCGTCTACCAAAAGATGCATGTGCATGCTTAAAACGCGTTTTCGCACAAATCCGTGCGCGGGTGCTAAAAAGAGCAGCATCGGCATGCTTAGCACGTCGTTTGGTAGAAATCCACGTGCGCGTTCTGCAAAAAGCACCATTTGCATGCACATCTTGTGGTTTTGCAGAAAACTTCATCCGCGTCTACCAAAAGATGCATGTGCATGCTTAAAACGCGTTTACGCACAAATGCGTGCGCGGGTGCTAAAAAGAGCAGCATCGGCATGCTTAGCACGTCGTTTGGTAGAAATCCACGTGCGCGTTCTGCCAAAAGCACCATTTGCATGCACATCTTGTGGTTTTGCAGAAAACTTCATCCGCGTCTACCAAAAGATGCATGTGCATGCTTAAAACGCGTTTTCGCACAAATGCGTGCGCGGGTGCTAAAAAGAGCAGCATCGGCATGCTTAGCACGTCGTTTGGTAGAAATCCGCGTGCGCGTTCTTGCGCGGGTGCTAAAAAGAGCAGCATCGGCATGCTTAGCACGTCGTTTGGTAGAAATCCACGTGCGCGTTCTGCCAAAAGCACCATTTGCATGCACATCTTGTGGTTTTGCAGAAAACTTCATCCGCGTCTACCAAAAGATGCATGTGCATGCTTAAAACGCGTTTTCGCACAAATCCGTGCGCGGGTGCTAAAAAGAGCAGCATCGGCATGCTTAGCACGTCGTTTGGTAAAAATCCACGTGCGCGTTCTGCCAAAAGCACCATTTGCATGCACATCTTGTGGTTTTGCAGAAAACTTCATCCGCGTCTACCAAAAGATGCATGTGCATGCTTAAAACGCGTTTTCGCACAAATCCGTGTGCGGTTGCTAAAAAGAGCAGCATCGGCATGCTTAGCACGTCGTTTGGTAAAAATCCACGTGCGCGTTCTGCCAAAGGCACCATTTGCATGCACATCTTGTGGTTTTGCAGAAAACTTCATCCGCGTCTACCAAAAGATTCATGTGCATGTTTAAAACGCGTTTTCGCACAAATCCGTGCGCGGGTGCTAAAAAGAGCAGCATCGGCATGCTTAGCACGTCGTTTGGTAGAAATCCACGTGCGCGTTCTGCCAAAAGCACCATTTGCATGCACATTTTGTCGTTTTGCAGAAAACTTCATCCGCGTCTACCAAAAGATGCATGTGCATGCTTAAAACGCGTTTTCGCACAAATCCGTGCGCGGGTGCTAAAAAGAGCAGCATCGGCATGCTTAGCACGTCGTTTGGTAGAAATCCACGTGCGCGTTCTGCAAAAAGCACCATTTGCATGCACATCTTGTGGTTTTGCAGAAAACTTCATCCGCGTCTACCAAAAGATGCATGTGCATGCTTAAAACGCGTTTACGCACAAATGCGTGCGCGGGTGCTAAAAAGAGCAGCATCGGCATGCTTAGCACGTCGTTTGGTAGAAATCCACGTGCGCGTTCTGCCAAAAGCACCATTTGCATGCACATCTTGTGGTTTTGCAGAAAACTTCATCCGCGTCTACCAAAAGATGCATGTGCATGCTTAAAACGCGTTTTCGCACAAATGCGTGCGCGGGTGCTAAAAAGAGCAGCATCGGCATGCTTAGCACGTCGTTTGGTAGAAATCCGCGTGCGCGTTCTTGCGCGGGTGCTAAAAAGAGCAGCATCGGCATGCTTAGCACGTCGTTTGGTAGAAATCCACGTGCGCGTTCTGCCAAAAGCACCATTTGCATGCACATCTTGTGGTTTTGCAGAAAACTTCATCCGCGTCTACCAAAAGATGCATGTGCATGCTTAAAACGCGTTTTCGCACAAATCCGTGCGCGGGTGCTAAAAAGAGCAGCATCGGCATGCTTAGCACGTCGTTTGGTAAAAATCCACGTGCGCGTTCTGCCAAAAGCACCATTTGCATGCACATCTTGTGGTTTTGCAGAAAACTTCATCCGCGTCTACCAAAAGATGCATGTGCATGCTTAAAACGCGTTTTCGCACAAATCCGTGTGCGGTTGCTAAAAAGAGCAGCATCGGCATGCTTAGCACGTCGTTTGGTAAAAATCCACGTGCGCGTTCTGCCAAAGGCACCATTTGCATGCACATCTTGTGGTTTTGCAGAAAACTTCATCCGCGTCTACCAAAAGATTCATGTGCATGTTTAAAACGCGTTTTCGCACAAATCCGTGCGCGGGTGCTAAAAAGAGCAGCATCGGCATGCTTAGCACGTCGTTTGGTAGAAATCCACGTGCGCGTTCTGCCAAAAGCACCATTTGCATGCACATTTTGTGGTTTTGCAGAAAACTTCATCCGCGTCTACCAAAAGATGCATGTGCATGCTTAAAACGCGTTTTCGCACAAATCCGTGCGCGGGTGCTAAAAAGAGCAGCATCGGCATGCTTAGCACGTCGTTTGGTAGAAATCCACGTGCGCGTTCTGCCAAAAGCACCATTTGCATGCACATCTTGTGGTTTTGCAGAAAACTTCATCCGCGTCTACCAAAAGATGCATGTGCATGCTTAAAACGCGTTTTCGCACAAATCCGTGCGCGGGTGCTAAAAAGAGCAGCATCGGCATGCTTAGCACGTCGTTTGGTAGAAATCCACGTGCGCGTTCTGCAAAAAGCACCATTTGCATGCACATCTTGTGGTTTTGCAGAAAACTTCATCCGCGTCTACCAAAAGATGCATGTGCATGCTTAAAACGCGTTTTCGCACAAATGCGTGCGCGGGTGCTAAAAAGAGCAGCATCGGCATGCTTAGCACGTCGTTTGGTAGAAATCCACGTGCGCGTTCTGCAAAAAGCACCATTTGCATGCACATGTTGTGGTTTTGCAGAAAACTTCATCCGCGTCTACCAAAAGATGCATGTGCATGCTTAAAACGCGTTTACGCACAAATGCGTGCGCGGGTGCTAAAAAGAGCAGCATCGGCATGCTTAGCACGTCGTTTGGTAGAAATCCACGTGCGCGTTCTGCCAAAAGCACCATTTGTATGCACATCTTGTGGTTTTGCAGAAAACTTCATCCGCGTCTACCAAAAGATGCATGTGCATGCTTAAAACGCGTTTTCGCACAAATCCGTGCGCGGGTGCTAAAAAGAGCAGCATCGGCATGCTTAGCACGTCGTTTGGTAGAAATCCACGTGCGCGTTCTGCCAAAAGCACCATTTGCATGCACATCTTGTGGTTTTGCAGAAAACTTCATCCGCGTCTACCAAAAGATGCATGTGCATGCTTAAAACGCGTTTTCGCACAAATCCGTGCGCGGGTGCTAAAAAGAGCAGCATCGGCATGCTTAGCACGTCGTTTGGTAAAAATCCACGTGCGCGTTCTGCCAAAAGCACCATTTGCATGCACATCTTGTGGTTTTGCAGAAAACTTCATCCGCGTCTACCAAAAGATGCATGTGCATGCTTAAAACGCGTTTTCGCACAAATCCGTGTGCGGTTGCTAAAAAGAGCAGCATCGGCATGCTTAGCACGTCGTTTGGTAGAAATCCACGTGCGCGTTCTGCCAAAAGCGCCATTTGCATGCACATCTTGTGGTTTTGTAGAAAACTTCATCCGCGTCTACCAAAAGATGCATGTGCATGCTTAAAACGCGTTTTCACACAAATCCGTGCGCGGGTGCTAAAAAGAGCAGCATCGGCATGCTTAGCACGTCGTTTGGTAGAAATCCACGTGCGCGTTCTCCAAAAAGCACCATTTGCATGCACATCTTGTGGTTTTGCAGAAAACTTCATCCGCGTCTACCAAAAGATGCATGTGCATGCTTAAAACGCGTTTTCGCACAAATGCGTGTGCGGGTGCTAAAAAGAGCAGCATCGGCATGCTTAGCTCGTCGTTTGGTAGAAATCCACGTGCGCGTTCTGCAAAAAGCACCATTTGCATGCACATCTTGTGGTTTTGCAGAAAACTTCATCCGCGTCTACCAAAATATGCATGTGCATGCTTAAAACGCGTTTACGCACAAATGCGTTCGCGGGTGCTAAAAAGAGCAGCATCGGCATGCTTAGCACGTCGTTTGGTAGAAATCCACGTGCGCGTTCTGCCAAAAGCACCATTTGCATGCACATCTTGTGGTTTTGCAGAAAACTTCATCCGCGTCTACCAAAAGATGCATGTGCATGCTTAAAACGCGTTTTCGCACAAATCCGTGTGCGGTTGCTAAAAAGAGCAGCATCAGCATGCTTAGCACGTCGTTTGGTAAAAATCCACGTGCGCGTTCTGCCAAAGGCACCATTTGCATGCACATCTTGTGGTTTTGCAGAAAACTTCATCCGCGTCTACCAAAAGATTCATGTGCATGCTTAAAACGCGTTTTCGCACAAATCCGTGCGCGGGTGCTAAAAAGAGCAGCATCGGCATGCTTAGCACGTCGTTTGGTAGAAATCCACGTGCGCGTTCTGCCAAAAGCACCATTTGCATGCACATTTTGTGGTTTTGCAGAAAACTTCATCCGCGTCTACCAAAAGATGCATGTGCATGCTTAAAACGCGTTTTCGCACAAATCCGTGCGCGGGTGCTAAAAAGAGCAGCATCGGCATGCTTAGCACGTCGTTTGGTAGAAATCCACGTGCGCGTTCTGCCAAAAGCACCATTTGCATGCACATCTTTTGGTTTTGCAGAAAACTTCATCCGCGTCTACCAAAAGATGCATGTGCATGCTTAAAACGCGTTTTCGCACAAATCCGTGCGCGGGTGCTAAAAAGAGCAGCATCGGCATGCTTAGCACGTCGTTTGGTAGAAATCCACGTGCGCGTTCTGCAAAAAGCACCATTTGCATGCACATCTTGTGGTTTTGCAGAAAACTTCATCCGCGTCTACCAAAAGATGCATGTGCATGCTTAAAACGCGTTTTCGCACAGATGCGTGCGCAGGTGCTAAAAAGAGCAGCATCGGCATGCTTAGCACGTCGTTTGGTAGAAATCCACGTGCGCGTTCTGCAAAAAGCACCATTTGCATGCACATGTTGTGGTTTTGCAGAAAACTTCATCCGCGTCTACCAAAAGATGCATGTGCATGCTTAAAACGCGTTTACGCACAAATGCGTGCGCGGGTGCTAAAAAGAGCAGCATCGGCATGCTTAGCACGTCGTTTGGTAGAAATCCACGTGCGCGTTCTGCCAAAAGCACCATTTGTATGCACATCTTGTGGTTTTGCAGAAAACTTCATCCGCGTCTACCAAAAGATGCATGTGCATGCTTAAAACGCGTTTTCGCACAAATCCGTGCGCGGGTGCTAAAAAGAGCAGCATCGGCATGCTTAGCACGTCGTTTGGTAGAAATCCACGTGCGCGTTCTGCCAAAAGCACCATTTGCATGCACATCTTGTGGTTTTGCAGAAAACTTCATCCGCGTCTACCAAAAGATGCATGTGCATGCTTAAAACGCGTTTTCGCACAAATCCGTGCGCGGGTGCTAAAAAGAGCAGCATCGGCATGCTTAGCACGTCGTTTGGTAAAAATCCACGTGCGCGTTCTGCCAAAAGCACCATTTGCATGCACATCTTGTGGTTTTGCAGAAAACTTCATCCGCGTCTACCAAAAGATGCATGTGCATGCTTAAAACGCGTTTACGCACAAATGCGTGCGCGGGTGCTAAAAAGAGCAGCATCGGCATGCTTAGCACGTCGTTTGGTAGAAATCCACGTGCGCGTTCTGCCAAAAGCAACATTTGCATGCACATCTTGTGGTTTTGCAGAAAACTTCATCCGCGTCTACCAAAAGATGCATGTGCATGCTTAAAACGCGTTTTCGCACAAATGCGTGCGCGGGTGCTAAAAAGAGCAGCATCGGCATGCTTAGCACGTCGTTTGGTAGAAATCCACGTGCGCGTTCTGCCAAAAGCACCATTTGCATGCACATCTTGTGGTTTTGCAGAAAACTTCATCCGCGTCTACTAAAAGATGCATGTGCATGCTTAAAACGCGTTTTCGCACAAATGCGTGCGCGGGTGCTAAAAAGAGCAGCATCGGCATGCTTAGCACGTCGTTTGGTAGAAATCCGCGTGCGCGTTCTGCCAAAAGCACCATTTGCATGCACATCTTGTGGTTTTGCAGAAAACTTCATCCGCGTCTACCAAAAGATGCATGTGCATGCTTAAAATGCGTTTTCGCACAAATCCCTGCGCGGGTGCTAAAAAGAGCAGCATCGGCATGCTTAGCACGTCGTTTGGTAGAAATCCACGTGCGCGTTCTGCCAAAAGGACCATTTGCATGCACATCTTGTGGTTTTGCAGAAAACTTCATCCGCGTCTACCAAAAGATGCATGTGCATGCTTAAAACGCGTTTTCACACAAATCCGTGCGCGGGTGCTAAAAAGAGCAGCATCGGCATGCTTAGCACGTCATTTGGTAGAAATCCACGTGCGCGTTCTGCCAAAAGCACCATTTGCATGCACATCTTGTGGTTTTGCAGAAAACTTCATCCGCGTCTACCAAAAGATGCATGTGCATGCTTAAAACGCGTTTTCGCACAAATCCGTGCGCGGGTGCTAAAAAGAGCAGCATCGGCATGCTTAGCACGTCGTTTGGTAGAAATCCACGTGCGCGTTCTGCAAAAAGCACCATTTGCATGCACATCTTGTGGTTTTGCAGAAAACTTCATCCGCGTCTACCAAAAGATGCATGTGCATGGTTAAAACGCGTTTTCGCACAAATGCGTGCGCGGGTGCTAAAAAGAGCAGCATCGGCATGCTTAGCACGTCGTTTGGTAGAAATCCACGTGCGCGTTCTGCAAAAAGCACCATTTGCATGCACATGTTGTGGTTTTGCAGAAAACTTCATCCGCGTCTACCAAAAGATGCATGTGCATGCTTAAAACGCGTTTACGCACAAATGCGTGCGCGGGTGCTAAAAAGAGCAGCATCGGCATGCTTAGCACGTCGTTTGGTAGAAATCCACGTGCGCGTTCTGCCAAAAGCACCATTTGCATGCACATCTTGTGGTTTTGCAGAAAACTTCATCCGCGTCTACCAAAAGATGCATGTGCATGCTTAAAACGCGTTTTCGCACAAATGCGTGCGCGGGTGCTAAAAAGAGCAGCATCGGCATGCTTAGCACGTCGTTTGGTAGAAATCCACGTGCGCGTTCCGCCAAAAGCACCATTTGCATGCACATCTTGTGGTTTTGCAGAAAACTTCATCCGCGTCTACCAAAAGATGCATGTGCATGCTTAAAACGCGTTTTCGCACAAATCCGTGCGCGGGTGCTAAAAAGAGCAGCATCGGCATGCTTAGCACGTCGTTTGGTAGAAATCCACGTGCGCGTTCTGCCAAAAGCACCATTTGCATGCACATCTTGTGGTTTTGCAGAAAACTTCATCCGCGTCTACCAAAAGATGCATGTGCATGCTTAAAACGCGTTTTCGCACAAATGCGTGCGCGGGTGCTAAAAAGAGCAGGATCGGCATGCTTAGCACGTCGTTTGGTAGAAATCCACGTGCGCGTTCTGCAAAAAGCACCATTTGCATGCACATCTTGTGGTTTTGCAGAAAACTTCATCCGCGTCTACCAAAAGATGCATGTGCATGCTTAAAACGCGTTTACGCACAAATGCGTGCGCGGGTGCTAAAAAGAGCAGCATCGGCATGCTTAGCACGTCGTTTGGTAGAAATCCACGTGCGCGTTCTGCCAAAAGCACCATTTGCATGCACAACTTGTGGTTTTGCAGAAAACTTCATCCGCGTCTACCAAAAGATGCATGTGCATGCTTAAAACGCGTTTTCGCACAAATGCGTGCGCGGGTGCTAAAAAGAGCAGCATCGGCATGCTTAGCACGTCGTTTGGTAGAAATCCGCGTGCGCGTTCTTGCGCGGGTGCTAAAAAGAGCAGCATCGGCATGCTTAGCACGTCGTTTGGTAGAAATCCACGTGCGCGTTCTGCCAAAAGCACCATTTGCATGCACATCTTGTGGTTTTGCAGAAAACTTCATCCGCGTCTACCAAAAGATGCATGTGCATGCTTAAAACGCGTTTTCGCACAAATCCGTGTGCGGTTGCTAAAAAGAGCAGCATCGGCATGCTTAGCACGTCGTTTGGTAAAAATCCACGTGCGCGTTCTGCCAAAGGCACCATTTGCATGCACATCTTGTGGTTTTGCAGAAAACTTCATCCGCGTCTACCAAAAGATTCATGTGCATGCTTAAAACGCGTTTTCGCACAAATCCGTGCGCGGGTGCTAAAAAGAGCAGCATCGGCATGCTTAGCACGTCGTTTGGTAGAAATCCACGTGCGCGTTCTGCCAAAAGCACCATTTGCATGCACATTTGGTGGTTTTGCAGAAAACTTCATCCGCGTCTACCAAAAGATGCATGTGCATGCTTAAAACGCGTTTTCGCACAAATCCGTGCGCGGGTGCTAAAAAGAGCAGCATCGGCATGCTTAGCACGTCGTTTGGTAGAAATCCACGTGCGCGTTCTGCCAAAAGCACCATTTGCATGCACATCTTTTGGTTTTGCAGAAAACTTCATCCGCGTCTACCAAAAGATGCATGTGCATGCTTAAAACGCGTTTTCGCACAAATCCGTGCGCGGGTGCTAAAAAGAGCAGCATCGGCATGCTTAGCACGTCGTTTGGTAGAAATCCACGTGCGCG
The DNA here is from genome assembly GCF_023375885.2 of Dermacentor andersoni. Taxonomy (NCBI): domain Eukaryota; kingdom Metazoa; phylum Arthropoda; class Arachnida; order Ixodida; family Ixodidae; genus Dermacentor; species Dermacentor andersoni. Next base: position 92,983 of record NW_027314984.1, read on the forward strand.
TTCTGCAAAAAGCACCATTTGCATGCACATCTTGTGGTTTTGCAGAAAACTTCATCCGCGTCTACCAAAAGATGCATGTGCATGCTTAAAACGCGTTTTCGCACAAATGCGTGCGCAGGTGCTAAAAAGAGCAGCATCGGCATGCTTAGCACGTCGTTTGGTAGAAATCCACGTGCGCGTTCTGCAAAAAGCACCATTTGCATGCACATGTTGTGGTTTTGCAGAAAACTTCATCCGCGTCTACCAAAAGATGCATGTGCATGCTTAAAACGCGTTTACGCACAAATGCGTGCGCGGGTGCTAAAAAGAGCAGCATCGGCATGCTTAGCACGTCGTTTGGTAGAAATCCACGTGCGCGTTCTGCCAAAAGCACCATTTGTATGCACATCTTGTGGTTTTGCAGAAAACTTCATCCGCGTCTACCAAAAGATGCATGTGCATGCTTAAAACGCGTTTTCGCACAAATCCGTGCGCGGGTGCTAAAAAGAGCAGCATCGGCATGCTTAGCACGTCGTTTGGTAGAAATCCACGTGCGCGTTCTGCCAAAAGCACCATTTGCATGCACATCTTGTGGTTTTGCAGAAAACTTCATCCGCGTCTACCAAAAGATGCATGTGCATGCTTAAAACGCGTTTTCGCACAAATCCGTGCGCGGGTGCTAAAAAGAGCAGCATCGGCATGCTTAGCACGTCGTTTGGTAAAAATCCACGTGCGCGTTCTGCCAAAAGCACCATTTGCATGCACATCTTGTGGTTTTGCAGAAAACTTCATCCGCGTCTACCAAAAGATGCATGTGCATGCTTAAAACGCGTTTTCGCACAAATCCGTGTGCGGTTGCTAAAAAGAGCAGCATCGGCATGCTTAGCACGTCGTTTGGTAGAAATCCACGTGCGCGTTCTGCCAAAAGCACCATTTGTATGCACATCTTGTGGTTTTGCAGAAAACTTCATCCGCGTCTACCAAAAGATGCATGTGCATGCTTAAAACGCGTTTTCGCACAAATCCGTGCGCGGGTGCTAAAAAGAGCAGCATCGGCATGCTTAGCACGTCGTTTGGTAGAAATCCACGTGCGCGTTCTGCAAAAAGCACCATTTGCATGCACATCTTGTGGTTTTGCAGAAAACTTCATCCGCGTCTACCAAAAGATGCATGTGCATGCTTAAAACGCGTTTTCGCACAAATGCGTGCGCGGGTGCTAAAAAGAGCAGCATCGGCATGCTTAGCACGTCGTTTGGTAGAAATCCACGTGCGCGTTCTGCCAAAAGCGCCATTTGCATGCACATCTTGTGGTTTTGTAGAAAACTTCATCCGCGTCTACCAAAAGATGCATGTGCATGCTTAAAACGCGTTTTCACACAAATCCGTGCGCGGGTGCTAAAAAGAGCAGCATCGGCATGCTTAGCACGTCGTTTGGTAGAAATCCACGTGCGCGTTCTCCAAAAAGCACCATTTGCATGCACATCTTGTGGTTTTGCAGAAAACTTCATCCGCGTCTACCAAAAGATGCATGTGCATGCTTAAAACGCGTTTTCGCACAAATGCGTGCGCGGGTGCTAAAAAGAGCAGCATCGGCATGCTTAGCACGTCGTTTGGTAGAAATCCACGTGCGCGTTCTGCAAAAAGCACCATTTGCATGCACATCTTGTGGTTTTGCAGAAAACTTCATCCGCGTCTACAAAAAGATGCATGTGCATGCTTAAAACGCGTTTTCGCACAAATGCGTGCGCGGGTGCTAAAAAGAGCAGCATCGGCATGCTTAGCACGTCGTTTGGTAGAAATCCACGTGCGCGTTCTGCAAAAAGCACCATTTGCATGCACATGTTGTGGTTTTGCAGAAAACTTCATCCGCGTCTACCAAAAGATGCATGTGCATGCTTAAAACGCGTTTACGCACAAATGCGTGCGCGGGTGCTAAAAGAGCAGCATCGGCATGCTTAGCACGTCGTTTGGTAGAAATCCACGTGCGCGTTCTGCCAAAAGCACCATTTGCATGCACATCTTGTGGTTTTGCAGAAAACTTCATCCGCGTCTACCAAAAGATGCATGTGCATGCTTAAAACGCGTTTTCGCACAAATCCGTGCGCGGGTGCTAAAAAGAGCAGCATCGGCATGCTTAGCACGTCGTTTGGTAGAAATCCACGTGCGCGTTCTGCCAAAAGCACCATTTGCATGCACATCTTGTGGTTTTGCAGAAAACTTCATCCGCGTCTACCAAAAGATGCATGTGCATGGTTAAAACGCGTTTTCGCACAAATGCGTGCGCGGGTGCTAAAAAGAGCAGCATCGGCATGCTTAGCACGTCGTTTGGTAGAAATCCACGTGCGCGTTCTGCCAAAAGCACCATTTGCATGCACATCTTGTGGTTTTGCAGAAAACTTCATCCGCGTCTACCAAAAGATGCATGTGCATGCTTAAAACGCGTTTTCGCACAAATCCGTGCGCGGGTGCTAAAAAGAGCAGCATCGGCATGCTTAGCACGTCGTTTGGTAGAAATCCACGTGCGCGTTCTGCAAAAAGCACCATTTGCATGCACATCTTGTGGTTTTGCAGAAAACTTCATCCGCGTCTACCAAAAGATGCATGTGCATGCTTAAAACGCGTTTACGCACAAATGCGTGCGCGGGTGCTAAAAAGAGCAGCATCGGCATGCTTAGCACGTCGTTTGGTAGAAATCCACGTGCGCGTTCTGCCAAAAGCACCATTTGCATGCACATCTTGTGGTTTTGCAGAAAACTTCATCCGCGTCTACCAAAAGATGCATGTGCATGCTTAAAACGCGTTTTCGCACAAATGCGTGCGCGGGTGCTAAAAAGAGCAGCATCGGCATGCTTAGCACGTCGTTTGGTAGAAATCCGCGTGCGCGTTCTTGCGCGGGTGCTAAAAAGAGCAGCATCGGCATGCTTAGCACGTCGTTTGGTAGAAATCCACGTGCGCGTTCTGCCAAAAGCACCATTTGCATGCACATCTTGTGGTTTTGCAGAAAACTTCATCCGCGTCTACCGAAAGATGCATGCGCATGCTTAAAACGCGTTTTCGCACAAATCCGTGCGCGGGTGCTAAAAAGAGCAGCATCGGCATGCTTAGCACGTCGTTTGGTAAAAATCCACGTGCGCGTTCTGCCAAAAGCACCATTTGCATGCACATCTTGTGGTTTTGCAGAAAACTTCATCCGCGTCTACCAAAAGATGCATGTGCATGCTTAAAACGCGTTTTCGCACAAATCCGTGTGCGGTTGCTAAAAAGAGCAGCATCGGCATGCTTAGCACGTCGTTTGGTAAAAATCCACGTGCGCGTTCTGCCAAAGGCACCATTTGCATGCACATCTTGTGGTTTTGCAGAAAACTTCATCCGCGTCTACCAAAAGATTCATGTGCATGCTTAAAACGCGTTTTCGCACAAATCCGTGCGCGGGTGCTAAAAAGAGCAGCATCGGCATGCTTAGCACGTCGTTTGGTAGAAATCCACGTGCGCGTTCTGCCAAAAGCACCATTTGCATGCACATTTTGTGGTTTTGCAGAAAACTTCATCCGCGTCTACCAAAAGATGCATGTGCATGCTTAAAACGCGTTTTCGCACAAATCCGTGCGCGGGTGCTAAAAAGAGCAGCATCGGCATGCTTAGCACGTCGTTTGGTAGAAATCCACGTGCGCGTTCTGCCAAAAGCACCATTTGCATGCACATCTTTTGGTTTTGCAGAAAACTTCATCCGCGTCTACCAAAAGATGCATGTGCATGCTTAAAACGCGTTTTCGCACAAATCCGTGCGCGGGTGCTAAAAAGAGCAGCATCGGCATGCTTAGCACGTCGTTTGGTAGAAATCCACGTGCGCGTTCTGCAAAAAGCACCATTTGCATGCACATCTTGTGGTTTTGCAGAAAACTTCATCCGCGTCTACCAAAAGATGCATGTGCATGCTTAAAACGCGTTTTCGCACAAATGCGTGCGCAGGTGCTAAAAAGAGCAGCATCGGCATGCTTAGCACGTCGTTTGGTAGAAATCCACGTGCGCGTTCTGCAAAAAGCACCATTTGCATGCACATGTTGTGGTTTTGCAGAAAACTTCATCCGCGTCTACCAAAAGATGCATGTGCATGCTTAAAACGCGTTTACGCACAAATGCGTGCGCGGGTGCTAAAAAGAGCAGCATCGGCATGCTTAGCACGTCGTTTGGTAGAAATCCACGTGCGCGTTCTGCCAAAAGCACCATTTGTATGCACATCTTGTGGTTTTGCAGAAAACTTCATCCGCGTCTACCAAAAGATGCATGTGCCTGCTTAAAACGCGTTTTCGCACAAATCCGTGCGCGGGTGCTAAAAAGAGCAGCATCGGCATGCTTAGCACGTCGTTTGGTAGAAATCCACGTGCGCGTTCTGCCAAAAGCACCATTTGCATGCACATCTTGTGGTTTTGCAGAAAACTTCATCCGCGTCTACCAAAAGATGCATGTGCATGCTTAAAACGCGTTTTCGCACAAATCCGTGCGCGGGTGCTAAAAAGAGCAGCATCGGCATGCTTAGCACGTCGTTTGGTAAAAATCCACGTGCGCGTTCTGCCAAAAGCACCATTTGCATGCACATCTTGTGGTTTTGCAGAAAACTTCATCCGCGTCTACCAAAAGATGCATGTGCATGCTTAAAACGCGTTTTCGCACAAATCCGTGTGCGGTTGCTAAAAAGAGCAGCATCGGCATGCTTAGCACGTCGTTTGGTAGAAATCCACGTGCGCGTTCTGCCAAAAGCACCATTTGTATACACATCTTGTGGTTTTGCAGAAAACTTCATCCGCGTCTACCAAAAGATGCATGTGCATGCTTAAAACGCGTTTTCGCACAAATCCGTGCGCGGGTGCTAAAAAGAGCAGCATCGGCATGCTTAGCACGTCGTTTGGTAGAAATCCACGTGCGCGTTCTGCAAAAAGCACCATTTGCATGCACATCTTGTGGTTTTGCAGAAAACTTCATCCGCGTCTACCAAAAGATGCATGTGCATGCTTAAAACGCGTTTTCGCACAAATGCGTGCGCGGGTGCTAAAAAGAGCAGCATCGGCATGCTTAGCACGTCGTTTGGTAGAAATCCACGTGCGCGTTCTGCCAAAAGCGCCATTTGCATGCACATCTTGTGGTTTTGTAGAAAACTTCATCCGCGTCTACCAAAAGATGCATGTGCATGCTTAAAACGCGTTTTCACACAAATCCGTGCGCGGGTGCTAAAAAGAGCAGCATCGGCATGCTTAGCACGTCGTTTGGTAGAAATCCACGTGCGCGTTCTCCAAAAAGCACCATTTGCATGCACATCTTGTGGTTTTGCAGAAAACTTCATCCGCGTCTACCAAAAGATGCATGTGCATGCTTAAAACGCGTTTTCGCACAAATGCGTGCGCGGGTATTAAAAAGAGCAGCATCGGCATGCTTAGCTCGTCGTTTGGTAGAAATCCACGTGCGCGTTCTGCAAAAAGCACCATTTGCATGCACATCTTGTGGTTTTGCAGAAAACTTCATCCGCGTCTACCAAAAGATGCATGTGCATGCTTAAAACGCGTTTTCGCACAAATCCGTGCGCGGGTGCTAAAAAGAGCAGCATCGGCATGCTTAGCACGTCGTTTGGTAGAAATCCACGTGCGCGTTCTGCCAAAAGCACCATTTGCATGCACATCTTGTGGTTTTGCAGAAAACTTCATCCGCGTCTACCAAAAGATGCATGTGCATGCTTAAAACGCGTTTTCGCACAAATGCGTGCGTGGGTGCTAAAAAGAGCAGCATCGGCATGCTTAGCACGTCGTTTGGTAGAAATCCACGTGCGCGTTCTGCCAAAAGCACCATTTGCATGCACATCTTGTGGTTTTGCAGAAAATTTCATCCGCGTCTACCAAAAGATGCATGTGCATGCTTAAAACGCGTTTTCGCACAAATCCGTGCGCGGGTGCTAAAAAGAGCAGCATCGGCATGCTTAGCACGTCGTTTGGTAGAAATCCACGTGCGCGTTCTGCCAAAAGCACCATTTGCATGCACATCTTGTGGTTTTGCAGAAAACTTCATCCGCGTCTACCAAAAGATGCATGTGCATGCTTAAAACGCGTTTTCGCACAAATGCGTGCGCGGGTGCTAAAAAGAGCAGCATCGGCATGCTTAGCACGTCGTTTGGTAGAAATCCGCGTGCGCGTTCTTGCGCGGGTGCTAAAAAGAGCAGCATCGGCATGCTTAGCACGTCGTTTGGTAGAAATCCACGTGCGCGTTCTGCCAAAAGCACCATTTGCATGCACATCTTGTGGTTTTGCAGAAAACTTCATCCGCGTCTACCAAAAGATGCATGTGCATGCTTAAAACGCGTTTTCGCACAAATCCGTGCGCGGGTGCTAAAAAGAGCAGCATCGGCATGCTTAGCACGTCGTTTGGTAAAAATCCACGTGCGCGTTCTGCCAAAAGCACCATTTGCATGCACATCTTGTGGTTTTGCAGAAAACTTCATCCGCGTCTACCAAAAGATGCATGTGCATGCTTAAAACGCGTTTTCGCACAAATCCGTGTGCGGTTGCTAAAAAGAGCAGCATCGGCATGCTTAGCACGTCGTTTGGTAAAAATCCACGTGCGCGTTCTGCCAAAGGCACCATTTGCATGCACATCTTGTGGTTTTGCAGAAAACTTCATGCGCGTCTACCAAAAGATTCATGTGCATGTTTAAAACGCGTTTTCGCACAAATCCGTGCGCGGGTGCTAAAAAGAGCAGCATCGGCATGCTTAGCACGTCGTTTGGTAGAAATCCACGTGCGCGTTCTGCCAAAAGCACCATTTGCATGCACATTTTGTGGTTTTGCAGAAAACTTCATCCGCGTCTACCAAAAGATGCATGTGCATGCTTAAAACGCGTTTTCGCACAAATCCGTGCGCGGGTGCTAAAAAGAGCAGCATCGGCATGCTTAGCACGTCGTTTGGTAGAAATCCACGTGCGCGTTCTGCAAAAAGCACCATTTGCATGCACATCTTGTGGTTTTGCAGAAAACTTCATTCGCGTCTACCAAAAGATGCATGTGCATGCTTAAAACGCGTTTACGCACAAATGCGTGCGCGGGTGCTAAAAAGAGCAGCATCGGCATGCTTAGCACGTCGTTTGGTAGAAATCCACGTGCGCGTTCTGCCAAAAGCACCATTTGCATGCACATCTTGTGGTTTTGCAGAAAACTTCATCCGCGTCTACCAAAAGATGCATGTGCATGCTTAAAACGCGTTTTCGCACAAATGCGTGCGCGGGTGCTAAAAAGAGCAGCATCGGCATGCTTAGCACGTCGTTTGGTAGAAATCCGCGTGCGCGTTCTTGCGCGGGTGCTAAAAAGAGCAGCATCGGCATGCTTAGCACGTCGTTTGGTAGAAATCCACGTGCGCGTTCTGCCAAAAGCACCATTTGCATGCACATCTTGTGGTTTTGCAGAAAACTTCATCCGCGTCTACCAAAAGATGCATGTGCATGCTTAAAACGCGTTTTCGCACAAATCCGTGCGCGGGTGCTAAAAAGAGCAGCATCGGCATGCTTAGCACGTCGTTTGGTAAAAATCCACGTGCGCGTTCTGCCAAAAGCACCATTTGCATGCACATCTTGTGGTTTTGCAGAAAACTTCATCCGCGTCTACCAAAAGATGCATGTGCATGCTTAAAACGCGTTTTCGCACAAATCCGTGTGCGGTTGCTAAAAAGAGCAGCATCGGCATGCTTAGCACGTCGTTTGGTAAAAATCCACGTGCGCGTTCTGCCAAAGGCACCATTTGCATGCACATCTTGTGGTTTTGCAGAAAACTTCATCCGCGTCTACCAAAAGATTCATGTGCATGTTTAAAACGCGTTTTCGCACAAATCCGTGCGCGGGTGCTAAAAAGAGCAGCATCGGCATGCTTAGCACGTCGTTTGGTAGAAATCCACGTGCGCGTTCTGCCAAAAGCACCATTTGCATGCACATTTTGTGGTTTTGCAGAAAACTTCATCCGCGTCTACCAAAAGATGCATGTGCATGCTTAAAACGCGTTTTCGCACAAATCCGTGCGCGGGTGCTAAAAAGAGCAGCATCGGCATGCTTAGCACGTCGTTTGGTAGAAATCCACGTGCGCGTTCTGCCAAAAGCACCATTTGCATGCACATCTTGTGGTTTTGCAGAAAACTTCATCCGCGTCTACCAAAAGATGCATGTGCATGCTTAAAACGCGTTTTCGCACAAATCCGTGCGCGGGTGCTAAAAAGAGCAGCATCGGCATGCTTAGCACGTCGTTTGGTAGAAATCCACGTGCGCGTTCTGCAAAAAGCACCATTTGCATGCACATCTTGTGGTTTTGCAGAAAACTTCATCCGCGTCTACCAAAAGATGCATGTGCATGCTTAAAACGCGTTTTCGCACAAATGCGTGCGCGGGTGCTAAAAAGAGCAGCATCGGCATGCTTAGCACGTCGTTTGGTAGAAATCCACGTGCGCGTTCTGCAAAAAGCACCATTTGCATGCACATGTTGTGGTTTTGCAGAAAACTTCATCCGCGTCTACCAAAAGATGCATGTGCATGCTTAAAACGCGTTTACGCACAAATGCGTGCGCGGGTGCTAAAAAGAGCAGCATCGGCATGCTTAGCACGTCGTTTGGTAGAAATCCACGTGCGCGTTCTGCCAAAAGCACCATTTGTATGCACATCTTGTGGTTTTGCAGAAAACTTCATCCGCGTCTACCAAAAGATGCATGTGCATGCTTAAAACGCGTTTTCGCACAAATCCGTGCGCGGGTGCTAAAAAGAGCAGCATCGGCATGCTTAGCACGTCGTTTGGTAGAAATCCACGTGCGCGTTCTGCCAAAAGCACCATTTGCATGCACATCTTGTGGTTTTGCAGAAAACTTCATCCGCGTCTACCAAAAGATGCATGTGCATGCTTAAAACGCGTTTTCGCACAAATCCGTGCGCGGGTGCTAAAAAGAGCAGCATCGGCATGCTTAGCACGTTGTTTGGTAAAAATCCACGTGCGCGTTCTGCCAAAAGCACCATTTGCATGCACATCTTGTGGTTTTGCAGAAAACTTCATCCGCGTCTACCAAAAGATGCATGTGCATGCTTAAAACGCGTTTTCGCACAAATCCGTGTGCGGTTGCTAAAAAGAGCAGCATCGGCATGCTTAGCACGTCGTTTGGTAGAAATCCACGTGCGCGTTCTGCCAAAAGCACCATTTGTATGCACATCTTGTGGTTTTGCAGAAAACTTCATCCGCGTCTACCAAAAGATGCATGTGCATGCTTAAAACGCGTTTTCGCACAAATCCGTGCGCGGGTGCTAAAAAGAGCAGCATCGGCATGCTTAGCACGTCGTTTGGTAGAAATCCACGTGCGCGTTCTGCAAAAAGCACCATTTGCATGCACATCTTGTGGTTTTGCAGAAAACTTCATCCGCGTCTACCAAAAGATGCATGTGCATGCTTAAAACGCGTTTTCGCACAAATGCGTGCGCGGGTGCTAAAAAGAGCAGCATCGGCATGCTTAGCACGTCGTTTGGTAGAAATCCACGTGCGCGTTCTGCCAAAAGCGCCATTTGCATGCACATCTTGTGGTTTTGTAGAAAACTTCATCCGCGTCTACCAAAAGATGCATGTGCATGCTTAAAACGCGTTTTCACACAAATCCGTGCGCGGGTGCTAAAAAGAGCAGCATCGGCATGCTTAGCACGTCGTTTGGTAGAAATCCACGTGCGCGTTCTCCAAAAAGCACCATTTGCATGCACATCTTGTGGTTTTGCAGAAAACTTCATCCGCGTCTACCAAAAGATGCATGTGCATGCTTAAAACGCGTTTTCGCACAAATGCGTGTGCGGGTGCTAAAAAGAGCAGCATCGGCATGCTTAGCTCGTCGTTTGGTAGAAATCCACGTGCGCGTTCTGCAAAAAGCACCATTTGCATGCACATCTTGTGGTTTTGCAGAAAACTTCATCCGCGTCTACCAAAATATGCATGTGCATGCTTAAAACGCGTTTACGCACAAATGCGTTCGCGGGTGCTAAAAAGAGCAGCATCGGCATGCTTAGCACGTCGTTTGGTAGAAATCCACGTGCGCGTTCTGCCAAAAGCACCATTTGCATGCACATCTTGTGGTTTTGCAGAAAACTTCATCCGCGTCTACCAAAAGATGCATGTGCATGCTTAAAACGCGTTTTCGCACAAATGCGTGCGCGGGTGCTAAAAAGAGCAGCATCGGCATGCTTAGCACGTCGTTTGGTAGAAATCCGCGTGCGCGTTCTGCCAAAAGCACCATTTGCATGCACATCTTGTGGTTTTGCAGAAAACTTCATCCGCGTCTACCAAAAGATGCATGTGCATGCTTAAAACGCGTTTTCGCACAAATCCGTGCGCGGGTGCTAAAAAGAGCAGCATCGGCATGCTTAGTACGTCGTTTGGTAGAAATCCACGTGCGCGTTCTGCAAAAAGCACCATTTGCATGCACATGTTGTGGTTTTGCAGAAAACTTCATCCGCGTCTACCAAAAGATGCATGTGCATGCTTAAAACGCGTTTACGCACAAATGCGTGCGCGGGTGCTAAAAAGAGCAGCATCGGCATGCTTAGCACGTCGTTTGGTAGAAATCCACGCGCGTTCTGCAAAAAGCACCATTTGCATGCACATCTTGTGGTTTTGCAGAAAACTTCATCCGCGTCTACCAAAAGATGCATGTGCATGCTTAAAACGCGTTTTCGCACAAATGCGTGCGCGGGTGCTAAAAAGAGCAGCATCGGCATGCTTAGCACGTCGTTTGGTAGAAATCCACGTGCGCGTTCTGCAAAAAGCACCATTTGCATGCACATCTTGTGGTTTTGCAGAAAACTTCATCCGCGTCTACCAAAAGATGCATGTGCATGCTTAAAACGCGTTTACGCACAAATGCGTGCGCGGGTGCTAAAAAGAGCAGCATCGGCATGCTTAGCACGTCGTTTGGTAGAAATCCACGTGCGCGTTCTGCCAAAAGCACCATTTGCATGCACATCTTGTGGTTTTGCAGAAAACTTCATCCGCGTCTACCAAAAGATGCATGTGCATGCTTAAAACGCGTTTTCGCACAAATGCGTGCGCGGGTGCTAAAAAGAGCAGCATCGGCATGCTTAGCACGTCGTTTGGTAGAAATCCGCGTGCGCGTTCTGCCAAAAGCACCATTTGCATGCACATCTTGTGGTTTTGCAGAAAACTTCATCCGCTTCTACCAAAAGATGCATGTGCATGCTTAAAACGCGTTTTCGCACAAATCCGTGCGCGGGTGCTAAAAAGAGCAGCATCGGCATGCTTAGCACGTCGTTTGGTAGAAATCCACGTGCGCGTTCTGCCAAAAGCACCATTTGCATGCACATCTTGTGGTTTTGCAGAAAACTTCATCCGCGTCTACCAAAAGATGCATGTGCATGCTTAAAACGCGTTTTCACACAAATCCGTGCGCGGGTGCTAAAAAGAGCAGCATCGGCAAGCTTAGCACGTCGTTTGGTAGAAATCCACGTGCGCGTTCTGCCAAAAGCACCATTTGCATGCACATCTTGTGGTTTTGCAGAAAACTTCATCCGCGTCTACCAAAAGATGCATGTGCATGCTTAAAACACGTTTTCGCACAAATCCGTGCGCGGGTGCTAAAAAGAGCAGCATCGGCATGCTTAGCACGTCGTTTGGTAGAAATCCACGTGCGCGTTCTCCAAAAAGCACCATTTGCATGCACATCTTGTGGTTTTGCAGAAAACTTCATCCGCGTCTACCAAAAGATGCATGTGCATGCTTAAAACGCGTTTTCGCACAAATGCGTGTGCGGGTGCTAAAAAGAGCAGCATCGGCATGCTTAGCTCGTCGTTTGGTAGAAATCCACGTGCGCGTTCTGCAAAAAGCACCATTTGCATGCACATCTTGTGGTTTTGCAGAAAACTTCATCCGCGTCTACCAAAATATGCATGTGCATGCTTAAAACGCGTTTACGCACAAATGCGTTCGCGGGTGCTAAAAAGAGCAGCATCGGCATGCTTAGCACGTCGTTTGGTAGAAATCCACGTGCGCGTTCTGCCAAAAGCACCATTTGCATGCACATCTTGTGGTTTTGCAGAAAACTTCATCCGCGTCTACCAAAAGATGCATGTGCATGCTTAAAACGCGTTTTCGCACAAATGCGTGCGCGGGTGCTAAAAAGAGCAGCATCGGCATGCTTAGCACGTCGTTTGGTAGAAATCCGCGTGCGCGTTCTGCCAAAAGCACCATTTGCATGCACATCTTGTGGTTTTGCAGAAAACTTCATCCGCGTCTACCAAAAGATGCATGTGCATGCTTAAAACGCGTTTTCGCACAAATCCGTGCGCGGGTGCTAAAAAGAGCAGCATCGGCATGCTTAGTACGTCGTTTGGTAGAAATCCACGTGCGCGTTCTGCAAAAAGCACCATTTGCATGCACATGTTGTGGTTTTGCAGAAAACTTCATCCGCGTCTACCAAAAGATGCATGTGCATGCTTAAAACGCGTTTACGCACAAATGCGTGCGCGGGTGCTAAAAAGAGCAGCATCGGCATGCTTAGCACGTCGTTTGGTAGAAATCCACGCGCGTTCTGCAAAAAGCACCATTTGCATGCACATCTTGTGGTTTTGCAGAGAACTTCATCCGCGTCTACCAAAAGATGCATGTGCATGCTTAAAACGCGTTTTCGCACAAATGCGTGCGCGGGTGCTAAAAAGAGCAGCATCGGCATGCTTAGCACGTCGTTTGGTAGAAATCCACGTGCGCGTTCTGCAAAAAGCACCATTTGCATGCACATCTTGTGGTTTTGCAGAAAACTTCATCCGCGTCTACCAAAAGATGCATGTGCATGCTTAAAACGCGTTTACGCACAAATGCGTGCGCGGGTGCTAAAAAGAGCAGCATCGGCATGCTTAGCACGTCGTTTGGTAGAAATCCACGTGCGCGTTCTGCCAAAAGCACCATTTGCATGCACATCTTGTGGTTTTGCAGAAAACTTCATCCGCGTCTACCAAAAGATGCATGTGCATGCTTAAAACGCGTTTTCGCACAAATGCGTGCGCGGGTGCTAAAAAGAGCAGCATCGGCATGCTTAGCACGTCGTTTGGTAGAAATCCGCGTGCGCGTTCTGCCAAAAGCACCATTTGCATGCACATCTTGTGGTTTTGCAGAAAACTTCATCCGCGTCTACCAAAAGATGCATGTGCATGCTTAAAACGCGTTTTCGCACAAATCCGTGCGCGGGTGCTAAAAAGAGCAGCATCGGCATGCTTAGCACGTCGTTTGGTAGAAATCCACGTGCGCGTTCTGCCAAAAGCACCATTTGCATGCACATCTTGTGGTTTTGCAGAAAACTTCATCCGCGTCTACCAAAAGATGCATGTGCATGCTTAAAACGCGTTTTCACACAAATCCGTGCGCGGGTGCTAAAAAGAGCAGCATCGGCAAGCTTAGCACGTCGTTTGGTAGAAATCCACGTGCGCGTTCTGCCAAAAGCACCATTTGCATGCACATCTTGTGGTTTTGCAGAAAACTTCATCCGCGTCTACCAAAAGATGCATGTGCATGCTTAAAACACGTTTTCGCACAAATCCGTGCGCGGGTGCTAAAAAGAGCAGCATCGGCATGCTTAGCACGTCGTTTGGTAGAAATCCACGTGCGCGTTCTGCCAAAAGCACCATTTGCATGCACATCTTGTGGTTTTGCAGAAAACTTCATCCGCGTCTACCAAAAGATGCATGTGCATGCTTAAAACGCGTTTTCGCACAAATCCGTGCGCGGGTGCTAAAAAGAGCAGCATCGGCATGCTTAGCACGTCGTTTGGTAGAAATCCACGTGCGCGTTCTGCCAAAAGCACCATTTGCATGCACATCTTGTGGTTTTGCAGAAAACTTCATCCGCGTCTACCAAAAGATTCATGTGCATGCTTAAAACGCGTTTTCGCACAAATGCGTGCGCGGGTGCTAAAAAGAGCAGCATCGGCATGCTTAGCACGTCGTTTGGTAGAAATCCACGTGCGCGTTCTGCCAAAAGCACCATTTGCATGCACATCTTGTGGTTTTGCAGAAAACTTCATCCGCGTCTACCAAAAGATGCATGTGCATGCTTAAAACGCGTTTTCGCACAAATCCGTGCGCGGGTGCTAAAAAGAGCAGCATCGGCATGCTTAGCACGTCGTTTGGTAGAAATCCACGTGCGCGTTCTGCCAAAAGCACCATTTGCATGCACATCTTGTGGTTTTGCAGAAAACTTCATCCGCGTCTACCAAAAGATGCATGTGCATGCTTAAAACGCGTTTTTGCACAAATCCGTGCGCGGGTGCTAAAAAGAGCAGCATCGGCATGCTTAGCACGTCGTTTGGTAGAAATCCACGTGCGCGTTCTGCAAAAAGCACCATTTGCATGCACATCTTGTGGTTTTGCAGAAAACTTCATCCGCGTCTACCAAAAGATGCATGTGCATGCTTAAAACGCGTTTTCGCACAAATGCGTGCGCGGGTGCTAAAAAGAGCAGCATCGGCATGCTTAGCACGTCGTTTGGTAGAAATCCACGTGCGCGTTCTGCCAAAAGCACCATTTGCATGCACATCTTGTGGTTTTGCAGAAAACTTCATCCGCGTCTACCAAAATATGCATGTGCATGCTTAAAACGCGTTTACGCACAAATGCGTTCGCGGGTGCTAAAAAGAGCAGCATCGGCATGCTTAGCACGTCGTTTGGTAGAAATCCACGTGCGCGTTCTGCCAAAAGCACCATTTGCATGCACATCTTGTGGTTTTGCAGAAAACTTCATCCGCGTCTACCAAAAGATGCATGTGCATGCTTAAAACGCGTTTTCGCACAAATGCGTGCGCGGGTGCTAAAAAGAGCAGCATCGGCATGCTTAGCACGTCGTTTGGTAGAAATCCGCGTGCGCGTTCTGCCAAAAGCACCATTTGCATGCACATCTTGTGGTTTTGCAGAAAACTTCATCCGCGTCTACCAAAAGATGCATGTGCATGCTTAAAACGCGTTTTCGCACAAATCCGTGCGCGGGTGCTAAAAAGAGCAGCATCGGCATGCTTAGTACGTCGTTTGGTAGAAATCCACGTGCGCGTTCTGCAAAAAGCACCATTTGCATGCACATGTTGTGGTTTTGCAGAAAACTTCATCCGCGTCTACCAAAAGATGCATGTGCATGCTTAAAACGCGTTTACGCACAAATGCGTGCGCGGGTGCTAAAAAGAGCAGCATCGGCATGCTTAGCACGTCGTTTGGTAGAAATCCACGCGCGTTCTGCAAAAAGCACCATTTGCATGCACATCTTGTGGTTTTGCAGAAAACTTCATCCGCGTCTACCAAAAGATGCATGTGCATGCTTAAAACGCGTTTTCGCACAAATGCGTGCGCGGGTGCTAAAAAGAGCAGCATCGGCATGCTTAGCACGTCGTTTGGTAGAAATCCACGTGCGCGTTCTGCAAAAAGCACCAATTGCATGCACATCTTGTGGTTTTGCAGAAAACTTCATCCGCGTCTACCAAAAGATGCATGTGCATGCTTAAAACGCGTTTACGCACAAATGCGTGCGCGGGTGCTAAAAAGAGCAGCATCGGCATGCTTAGCACGTCGTTTGGTAGAAATCCACGTGCGCGTTCTGCCAAAAGCACCATTTGCATGCACATCTTGTGGTTTTGCAGAAAACTTCATCCGCGTCTACCAAAAGATGCATGTGCATGCTTAAAACGCGTTTTCGCACAAATGCGTGCGCGGGTGCTAAAAAGAGCAGCATCGGCATGCTTAGCACGTCGTTTGGTAGAAATCCACGTGCGCGTTCTGCCAAAAGCGCCATTTGCATGCACATCTTGTGGTTTTGCAGAAAACTTCATCCGCGTCTACCAAAAGATGCATGTGCATGCTTAAAACGCGTTTTCGCACAAATGCGTGCGCGGGTATTAAAAAGAGCAGCATCGGCATGCTTAGCTCGTCGTTTGGTAGAAATCCACGTGCGCGTTCTGCAAAAAGCACCATTTGCATGCACATCTTGTGGTTTTGCAGAAAACTTCATCCGCGTCTACCAAAAGATGCATGTGCATGCTTAAAACGCGTTTTCGCACAAATCCGTGCGCGGGTGCTAAAAAGAGCAGCATCGGCATGCTTAGCACGTCGTTTGGTAGAAATCCACGTGCGCGTTCTGCCAAAAGCACCATTTGCATGCACATCTTGTGGTTTTGCAGAAAACTTCATCCGCGTCTACCAAAAGATGCATGTGCATGCTTAAAACGCGTTTTCGCACAAATGCGTGCGTGGGTGCTAAAAAGAGCAGCATCGGCATGCTTAGCACGTCGTTTGGTAGAAATCCACGTGCGCGTTCTGCCAAAAGCACCATTTGCATGCACATCTTGTGGTTTTGCAGAAAATTTTATCCGCGTCTACCAAAAGATGCATGTGCATGCTTAAAACGCGTTTTCGCACAAATCCGTGCGCGGGTGCTAAAAAGAGCAGCATCGGCATGCTTAGCACGTCGTTTGGTAGAAATCCACGTGCGCGTTCTGCAAAAAGCACCATTTGCATGCACATCTTGTGGTTTTGCAGAAAACTTCATCCGCGTCTACCAAAAGATGCATGTGCATGCTTAAAACGCGTTTACGCACAAATGCGTGCGCGGGTGCTAAAAAGAGCAGCATCGGCATGCTTAGCACGTCGTTTGGTAGAAATCCACGTGCGCGTTCTGCCAAAAGCACCATTTGCATGCACATCTTGTGGTTTTGCAGAAAACTTCATCCGCGTCTACCAAAAGATGCATGTGCATGCTTAAAACGCGTTTTCGCACAAATGCGTGCGCGGGTGCTAAAAAGAGCAGCATCGGCATGCTTAGCACGTCGTTTGGTAGAAATCCGCGTGCGCGTTCTTGCGCGGGTGCTAAAAAGAGCAGCATCGGCATGCTTAGCACGTCGTTTGGTAGAAATCCACGTGCGCGTTCTGCCAAAAGCACCATTTGCATGCACATCTTGTGGTTTTGCAGAAAACTTCATCCGCGTCTACCAAAAGATGCATGTGCATGCTTAAAAACGCGTTTTCGCACAAATCCGTGCGCGGGTGCTAAAAAGAGCAGCATCGGCATGCTTAGCACGTCGTTTGGTAAAAATCCACGTGCGCGTTCTGCCAAAAGCACCATTTGCATGCACATCTTGTGGTTTTGCAGAAAACTTCATCCGCGTCTACCAAAAGATGCATGTGCATGCTTAAAACGCGTTTTCGCACAAATCCGTGTGCGGTTGCTAAAAAGAGCAGCATCGGCATGCTTAGCACGTCGTTTGGTAAAAATCCACGTGCGCGTTCTGCCAAAGGCACCATTTGCATGCACATCTTGTGGTTTTGCAGAAAACTTCATCCGCGTCTACCAAAAGAATTCATGTGCATGTTTAAAACGCGTTTTCGCACAAATCCGTGCGCGGGTGCTAAAAAGAGCAGCATCGGCATGCTTAGCACGTCGTTTGGTAGAAATCCACGTGCGCGTTCTGCCAAAAGCACCATTTGCATGCACATTTTGTCGTTTTGCAGAAAACTTCATCCGCGTCTACCAAAAGATGCATGTGCATGCTTAAAACGCGTTTTCGCACAAATCCGTGCGCGGGTGCTAAAAAGAGCAGCATCGGCATGCTTAGCACTTCGTTTGGTAGAAATCCACGTGCGCGTTCTGCAAAAAGCACCATTTGCATGCACATCTTGTGGTTTTGCAGAAAACTTCATCCGCGTCTACCAAAAGATGCATGTGCATGCTTAAAACGCGTTTACGCACAAATGCGTGCGCGGGTGCTAAAAAGAGCAGCATCGGCATGCTTAGCACGTCGTTTGGTAGAAATCCACGTGCGCGTTCTGCCAAAAGCACCATTTGCATGCACATCTTGTGGTTTTGCAGAAAACTTCATCCGCGTCTACCAAAAGATGCATGTGCATGCTTAAAACGCGTTTTCGCACAAATGCGTGCGCGGGTGCTAAAAAGAGCAGCATCGGCATGCTTAGCACGTCGTTTGGTAGAAATCCGCGTGCGCGTTCTTGCGCGGGTGCTAAAAAGAGCAGCATCGGCATGCTTAGCACGTCGTTTGGTAGAAATCCACGTGCGCGTTCTGCCAAAAGCACCATTTGCATGCACATCTTGTGGTTTTGCAGAAAACTTCATCCGCGTCTACCAAAAGATGCATGTGCATGCTTAAAACGCGTTTTCGCACAAATCCGTGCGCGGGTGCTAAAAAGAGCAGCATCGGCATGCTTAGCACGTCGTTTGGTAAAAATCCACGTGCGCGTTCTGCCAAAAGCACCATTTGCATGCACATCTTGTGGTTTTGCAGAAAACTTCATCCGCGTCTACCAAAAGATGCATGTGCATGCTTAAAACGCGTTTTCGCACAAATCCGTGTGCGGTTGCTAAAAAGAGCAGCATCGGCATGCTTAGCACGTCGTTTGGTAAAAATCCACGTGCGCGTTCTGCCAAAGGCACCATTTGCATGCACATCTTGTGGTTTTGCAGAAAACTTCATCCGCGTCTACCAAAAGATTCATGTGCATGTTTAAAACGCGTTTTCGCACAAATCCGTGCGCGGGTGCTAAAAAGAGCAGCATCGGCATGCTTAGCACGTCGTTTGGTAGAAATCCACGTGCGCGTTCTGCCAAAAGCACCATTTGCATGCACATTTTGTGGTTTTGCAGAAAACTTCATCCGCGTCTACCAAAAGATGCATGTGCATGCTTAAAACGCGTTTTCGCACAAATCCGTGCGCGGGTGCTAAAAAGAGCAGCATCGGCATGCTTAGCACGTCGTTTGGTAGAAATCCACGTGCGCGTTCTGCCAAAAGCACCATTTGCATGCACATCTTGTGGTTTTGCAGAAAACTTCATCCGCGTCTACCAAAAGATGCATGTGCATGCTTAAAACGCGTTTTCGCACAAATCCGTGCGCGGGTGCTAAAAAGAGCAGCATCGGCATGCTTAGCACGTCGTTTGGTAGAAATCTACGTGCGCGTTCTGCAAAAAGCACCATTTGCATGCACATCTTGTGGTTTTGCAGAAAACTTCATCCGCGTCTACCAAAAGATGCATGTGCATGCTTAAAACGCGTTTTCGCACAAATGCGTGCGCGGGTGCTAAAAAGAGCAGCATCGGCATGCTTAGCACGTCGTTT
>NW_027314985.1:0-111959 GCF_023375885.2 Dermacentor andersoni
GAAATCCACGTGCGCGTTCTGCCAAAAGCACCATTTGCATGCACATCTTGTGGTTTTGCAGAAAACTTCATCCGCGTCTACCAAAAGATGCATGTACATGCTTAAAACGCGTTTTCGCACAAATCCTTGCGCGGGCGCTAAAAAGAGCAGCATCGGCATGCTTAGCACGTCGTTTGGTAGAAATCCACGTGCGCGTTCTGTCAAAAGCATCATTTGCATGCACATCTTGTGGTTTTGCAGAAAACTTCATCCGCGTCTACCAAAAGATGCATGTGCATGCTTAAAACGCGTTTTCGCACAAATCCGTGCGCGGGTGCTAAAAAGAGCAGCATCGGCATGCTTAGCACGTCGTTTGGTAGAAATCCACGTGCGCGTTCTGCCAAAAGCACCATTTGCATGCACATCTTGTGGTTTTGCAGAAAACTTCATCCGCGTCTACCAAAAGATGCATGTGCATGCTTAAAATGCGTTTTCGCACAAATCCGTGCGCGGGTGCTAAAAAGAGCAGCGTCGGCATGCTTAGCACGTCGTTTGGTAGAAATCCACGTGCGCGTTCTGCCAAAAGCACCATTTGCATGCACATCTTGTGGTTTTGCAGAAAACTTCATCCGCGTCTACCAAAAGATGCATGTGCATGCTTAAAACGCGTTTTCGCACAAATCCGTGCGCGGGTGCTAAAAAGAGCAGCATCGGCATGCTTAGCACGTCGTTTGGTAGAAATCCACGTGCGCGTTCTGCCAAAAGCACCATTTGCATGCACATCTTGTGGTTTTGCAGAAAACTTCATCCGCGTCTACCAAAAGATGCATGTGATTGCTTAAAACGCGTTTTCGCACAAATCCGTGCGCGGGTGCTAAAAAGAGCAGCATCGGCATGCTTAGCACGTCGTTTGGTAGAAATCCAGGTGCGCGTTCTGCAAAAAGCACCATTTGCATGCACATCTTGTGGTTTTGCAGAAAACTTCATCCGCGTCTACCAAAAGATGCATGTGCATGCTTAAAACGCGTTTTCGCACAAATGCGTGCGCGGGTGCTAAAAAGAGCAGCATCGGCATGCTTAGCACGTCGTTTGGTAGAAATCCACGTGCGCGTTCTGCCAAAAGCACCATTTGCATGCACATCTTGTGGTTTTGCAGAAAACTTCATCCGCGTCTACCAAAAGATGCATGTGCATGCTTAAAACGCGTTTTCGCACAAATGCGTGCGCGGGTGCTAAAAAGAGCAGCATCGGCATGCTTAGCACGTCGTTTGGTAGAAATTCACGTGCGCGTTCTGCAAAAAGCACCATTTGCATGCACATCTTGCGGTTTTGCAGAAAACTTCATCCGCGTCTACCAAAAGATGCTTGTGCATGCTTAAAACGCGTTTTCGTACAAATGCGTGCGCGGGTGCTAAAAAGAGCAGCATCGGCATGCTTAGCACGTCGTTTGGTAGAAATCCACGTGCGCGTTCTGCCAAAAGCACCATTTGCATGCACATCTTGTGGTTTTGCAGAAAACTTCATCTGCGTCTATCAAAAGATGCATGTGCATGCTTAAAACGCGTTTTCGCACAAATGCGTGCGCGGGTGCTAAAAAGAGCAGCATCGGCATGCTTAGCACGTCGTTTGGTAGAAATCCACGTGCGCGTTCTGCAAAAAGCACCATTTGCATGCACATCTTGTGGTTTTGCAGAAAACTTCATCCGCGTCTACCAAAAGATGCATGTGCATGCTTAAAACGCGTTTTCGCACAAATGCGTGCGCGGGTGCTAAAAAGAGGAGCATCGGCATGCTTAGCACGTCGTTTGGTAGAAATACACGTGCGCGTTCTGCCAAAAGCACCATTTGCATGCACATCTTGTGGTTTTGCAGAAAACTTCATCCGCGTCTACCAAAAGATGCATGTGCATGCTTAAAACGCGTTTTCGCACAAATCCGTTCGCGGGTGCTAAAAAGAGCAGCATCGGCATGCTTAGCACGTCGTTTGGTAGAAATCCACGTGCGCGTTCTGCCAAAAGCACCATTTGCGTGCACATCTTGTGGTTTTGCAGAAAACTTCATCCGCGTCTACCAAAAGATGCATGTGCATGCTTAAAACGCGTTTTCGCACAAATGCGTGCGCGGGTGCTAAAAAGAGCAGCATCGGCATGCTTAGCACGTCGTTTGGTAGAAATCCCCGTGCGCGTTCTGCCAAAAGCACCATTTGCATGCACATCTTGTGGTTTTGCAGAAAACTTCATCCGCGTCTACCAAAATATGCATGTGCATGCTTAAAACGAGTTTTCGCACAAATCCTCTAGCGGGTGCTAAAAAGAGCAGCATCGGCATGCTTAGCACGTCGTTTGGTAGAAATCCACGTGCGCGTTCTGCCAAAAGCACCATTTGCATGCACATCTTGTGGTTTTGCAGAAAACTTCATCCGCGTCTACCAAAAGATGCATGTGCATGCTTAAAACGCGTTTTCGCACAAATGCCTGCGCGGGTGCTAAAAAGAGCAGCATCGGCATGCTTATCACGTCGTTTGGTAGAAATCCACGTGCGCGTTCTGCCAAAAGCACCATTTGCATGCACATCTTGTGGTTTTGCAGAAAACTTCATCCGCGTCTACCAAAAGATGCATGTGCATGCTTAAATTGCGTTTTCGCACAAATCCGTGCGCGGGTGCTAAAAAGAGCAGCATCGGCCTGCTTAGCACGTCGTTTGGTAGAAATCCACGTGCGCGTTCTGCCAAAAGCACCATTTGCATGCACATCTTGTGGTTTTGAAGAAAACTTCATCCGCGTCTACCAAAAGAAGCATGTCCATGCTTAAAACGCGTTTTCGCACAAATCCGTGCGCGGGTGCTAAAAAGAGCAGCATCGGCATGCTTAGCACGTCGTTTGGTAGAAATCCACGTGCGCGTTCTGCCAAAAGCACCATTTGCATGCACATCTTGTGGTTTTGCAGAGAACTTCATCCGCGTCTACCAAAAGATGCATGTGCATGCTTAAAACGCGTTTTCGCAGAAATCCGTGCGCGGGTGCTAAAAAGAGCAGCATCGGCATGCTTAGCACGTCGTTTGGTAGAAATGCACGTGCGCGTTCTGCAAAAAGCACCATTTGCATGCACATCTTGTGGTTTTGCAGAAAACTTCATCCGCGTCTACCAAAAGATGCATGTGCATGCTTAAAACGCGTTTTCGCACAAATGCGTGCGCGGGTGCTAAAAAGAGCAGCATCGGCATGCTTAGCACGTCGTTTGGTAGAAATCCACGTGCGCGTTCTGCCAAAAGCACCATTTGCATGCACATCTTGTGGTTTTGCAGAAAACTTCATCCGCGTCTACCAAAAGATGCATGTGCATGCTTAAAACGCGTTTTCGCACAAATGCGTGCGCGGGTGCTAAAAAGAGCAGCATCGGCATGCTTAGCACGTCGTTTGGTAGAAATTCACGTGCGCGTTCTGCAAAAAGCACCATTTGCATGCACATCTTGCGGTTTTGCAGAAAACTTCATCCGCGTCTACCAAAAGATGCATGTGCATGCTTAAAACGCGTTTTCGCACAAATGCGTGCGCGGGTGCTAAAAAGAGCAGCATCGGCATGCTTAGCACGTCGTTTGGTAGAAATCCACGTGCGCGTTCTGCCAACAGCACCATTTGCATGCACATCTTGTGGTTTTGCAGAAAACTTCATCCGCGTCTACCAAAAGATGCATGTGCATGCTTAAAACGCGTTTTCGCACAAATCCTTGCGCGGGCGCTAAAAAGAGCAGCATCGGCATGCTTAGCACGTCGTTTGGTAGAAATCTACGTGCGCGTTCTGACAAAAGCACCATTTGCATGCACATCTTGTGGTTTTGAAGAAAACTTCATCCGCGTCTACCAAAAGATGCATGTGCATGCTTAAAACGCGTTTTCGCACAAATCCGTGCGCGGGTGCTAAAAAGAGCAGCATCGGCATGCTTAGCACGTCGTTTGGTAGAAATCCACGTGCGCGTTCTGCCAACAGCACCATTTGCATGCACATCTTGTGGTTTTGCAGAAAACTTAATCCGCGTCTACCAAAAGATGCATGTGCATGCTTAAAACGCGTTTTCGCACAAATCCGTGCGCGGGTGCTAAAAAGAGCAGCATCGGCATGCTTAGCACGTCGTTTGGTAGAAATCCACGTGCGCGTTCTGCCAAAAGCACCATTTGCATGCACATCTTGTGGTTTTGCAGAAAACTTCATCCGCGTCTACCAAAAGATGCATGTACATGCTTAAAACGCGTTTTCGCACAAATCCTTGCGCGGGCGCTAAAAAGAGCAGCATCGGCATGCTTAGCACGTCGTTTGGTAGAAATCCACGTGCGCGTTCTGTCAAAAGCATCATTTGCATGCACATCTTGTGGTTTTGCAGAAAACTTCATCCGCGTCTACCAAAAGATGCATGTGCATGCTTAAAACGCGTTTTCGCACAAATCCGTGCGCGGGTGCTAAAAAGAGCAGCATCGGCATGCTTAGCACGTCGTTTGGTAGAAATCCACGTGCGCGTTCTGCCAACAGCACCATTTGCATGCACATCTTGTGGTTTTGCAGAAAACTTCATCCGCGTCTACCAAAAGATGCATGTGCATGCTTAAAACGCGTTTTCGCACAAATCCGTGCGCGGGTGCTAAAAAGAGCAGCATCGGCATGCTTAGCACGTCGTTTGGTAGAAATCCACGTGCGCGTTCTGCCAAAAGCACCATTTGCATGCACATCTTGTGGTTTTGCAGAAAACTTCATCCGCGTCTACCAAAAGATGCATGTGCATGCTTAAAACGCGTTTTCGCACAAATCCTTGCGCGGGTGCTAAAAAGAGCAGCATCGGCATGCTTAGCACGTCGTTTGGTAAAAATCCACGTGCGCGTTCTGCCAAAAGCACCATTTGCATGCACATCTTGCGGTTTTGCAGAAAACTTCATCCGCGTCTACCAAAAGATGCATGTGCATGCTTAAAACGCGTTTTCGCACAAATCCGTGCGCGGGTGCTAAAAAGAGCAGCATCGGCATGCTTAGCACGTCGTTTGGTAGAAATCCACGTGCGCGTTCTGCCAACAGCACCATTTGCATGCACATCTTGTCGTTTTGCAGAAAACTTCATCCGCGTCTACCAAAAGATGCATGTGCACGCTTAAAACGCGTTTTCGCACAAATCCGTGCGCGGGTGCTAAAAAGAGCAGCATCGGCATGCTTAGCACGTCGTTTGGTAGAAATCCACGTGCGCGTTCTGCCAAAAGCACCATTTGCATGCACATCTTGTGGTTTTGCAGAAAACTTCATCCGCGTCTACCAAAAGATGCATGTGCATGCTTAAAACGCGTTTTCGCACAAATCCGTGCGCGGGTGCTAAAAAGAGCAGCATCGGCATGCTTAGCACGTCGTTTGGTAGAAATCCACGTGCGCGTTCTGCCAAAAGCACCATTTGCATGCACATCTTGTGGTTTTGCAGAAAACTTCATCCGCGTCTACCAAAAGATGCATGTGATTGCTTAAAACGCGTTTTCGCACAAATCCGTGCGCGGGTGCTAAAAAGAGCAGCATCGGCATGCTTAGCACGTCGTTTGGTAGAAATCCAGGTGCGCGTTCTGCAAAAAGCACCATTTGCATGCACATCTTGTGGTTTTGCAGAAAACTTCATCCGCGTCTACCAAAAGATGCATGTGCATGCTTAAAACGCGTTTTCGCACAAATGCGTGCGCGGGTGCTAAAAAGAGCAGCATCGGCATGCTTAGCACGTCGTTTGGTAGAAATCCACGTGCGCGTTCTGCCAACAGCACCATTTGCATGCACATCTTGTGGTTTTGCAGAAAACTTCATCCGCGTCTACCAAAAGATGCATGTGCATGCTTAAAACGCGTTTTCGCACAAATCCGTGCGCGGGTGCTAAAAAGAGCAGCATCGGCATGCTTAGCACGTCGTTTGGTAGAAATCCACGTGCGCGTTCTGCCAAAAGCACCATTTGCATGCACATCTTGTGGTTTTGCAGAAAACTTCATCCGCGTCTACCAAAAGATGCATGTGCATGCTTAAAATGCGTTTTCGCACAAATCCGTGCGCGGGTGCTAAAAAGAGCAGCGTCGGCATGCTTAGCACGTCGTTTGGTAGAAATCCACGTGCGCGTTCTGCCAAAAGCACCATTTGCATGCACATCTTGTGGTTTTGCAGAAAACTTCATCCGCGTCTACCAAAAGATGCATGTGCATGCTTAAAACGCGTTTTCGCACAAATCCGTGCGCGGGTGCTAAAAAGAGCAGCATCGGCATGCTTAGCACGTCGTTTGGTAGAAATCCACGTGCGCGTTCTGCCAAAAGCACCATTTGCATGCACATCTTGTGGTTTTGCAGAAAACTTCATCCGCGTCTACCAAAAGATGCATGTGATTGCTTAAAACGCGTTTTCGCACAAATCCGTGCGCGGGTGCTAAAAAGAGCAGCATCGGCATGCTTAGCACGTCGTTTGGTAGAAATCCAGGTGCGCGTTCTGCAAAAAGCACCATTTGCATGCACATCTTGTGGTTTTGCAGAAAACTTCATCCGCGTCTACCAAAAGATGCATGTGCATGCTTAAAACGCGTTTTCGCACAAATGCGTGCGCGGGTGCTAAAAAGAGCAGCATCGGCATGCTTAGCACGTCGTTTGGTAGAAATCCACGTGCGCGTTCTGCTAAAAGCACCATTTGCATGCACATCTTGTGGTTTTGCAGAAAACTTCATCCGCGTCTACCAAAAGATGCATGTGCATGCTTAAAACGCGTTTTCGCACAAATGCGGGCGCGGGTGCTAAAAAGAGCAGCATCGGCATGCTTAGCACGTCGTTTGGTAGAAATTCACGTGCGCGTTCTGCAAAAAGCACCATTTGCATGCACATCTTGCGGTTTTGCAGAAAACTTCATCCGCGTCTACCAAAAGATGCATGTGCATGCTTAAAACGCGTTTTCGCACAAATGCGTGCGCGGGTGCTAAAAAGAGCAGCATCGGCATGCTTAGCACGTCGTTTGGTAGAAATCCACGTGCGCGTTCTGCCAAAAGCACCATTTGCATGCACATCTTGTGGTTTTGCAGAAAACTTCATCTGCGTCTATCAAAAGATGCATGTGCATGCTTAAAACGCGTTTTCGCACAAATGCGTGCGCGGGTGCTAAAAAGAGCAGCATCGGCATGCTTAGCACGTCGTTTGGTAGAAATCCACGTGCGCGTTCTGCAAAAAGCACCATTTGCATGCACACCTTGTGGTTTTGCAGAAAACTTCATCCGCGTCTACCAAAAGATGCATGTGCATGCTCAAAACGCGTTTTCGCACAAATGCGTGCGCGGGTGCTAAAAAGAGGAGCATCGGCATGCTTAGCACGTCGTTTGGTAGAAATACACGTGCGCGTTCTGCCAAAAGCACCATTTGCATGCACATCTTGTGGTTTTGCAGAAAACTTCATCCGCGTCTACCAAAAGATGCATGTGCATGCTTAAAACGCGTTTTCGCACAAATCCGTTCGCGGGTGCTAAAAAGAGCAGCATCGGCATGCTTAGCACGTCGTTTGGTAGAAATCCACGTGCGCGTTCTGCCAAAAGCACCATTTGCGTGCACATCTTGTGGTTTTGCAGAAAACTTCATCCGCGTCTACCAAAAGATGCATGTGCATGCTTAAAACGCGTTTTCGCACAAATGCGTGCGCGGGTGCTAAAAAGAGCAGCATCGGCATGCTTAGCACGTCGTTTGGTAGAAATCCCCGTGCGCGTTCTGCCAAAAGCACCATTTGCATGCACATCTTGTGGTTTTGCAGAAAACTTCATCCGCGTCTACCAAAATATGCATGTGCATGCTTAAAACGAGTTTTCGCACAAATCCTCTAGCGGGTGCTAAAAAGAGCAGCATCGGCATGCTTAGCACGTCGTTTGGTAGAAATCCACGTGCGCGTTCTGCCAAAAGCACCATTTGCATGCACATCTTGTGGTTTTGCAGAAAACTTCATCCGCGTCTACCAAAAGATGCATGTGCATGCTTAAAACGCGTTTTCGCACAAATGCCTGCGCGGGTGCTAAAAAGAGCAGCATCGGCATGCTTAGCACGTCGTTTGGTAGAAATCCACGTGCGCGTTCTGCCAAAAGCACCATTTGCATGCACATCTTGTGGTTTTGCAGAAAACTTCATCCGCGTCTACCAAAAGATGCATGTGCATGCTTAAAATGCGTTTTCGCACAAATCCGTGCGCGGGTGTTAAAAAGAGCAGCATCGGCATGCTTAGCACGTCGTTTGGTAGAAATTCACGTGCGCGTTCTGCCAAAAGCACCATTTGCGTGCACATCTTGTGGTTTTGCAGAAAACTTCATCCGCGTCTACCAAAAGATGCATGTGCATGCTTAAAACGCGTTTTCGCACAAATGCGTGCGCGGGTGCTAAAAAGAGCAGCATCGGCATGCTTAGCACGTCGTTTGGTAGAAATCCCCGTGCGCGTTCTGCCAAAAGCACCATTTCCATGCACATCTTGTGGTTTTGCAGAAAACTTCATCCGCGTCTACCAAAATATGCATGTGCATGCTTAAAACGAGTTTTCGCACAAATCCTCTAGCGGTTGCTAAAAAGAGCAGCATCGGCATGCTTAGCACGCCGTTTGGTAGAAATCCACGTGCGCGTTCTGCCAAAAGCACCATTTGCATGCACATCTTGTGGTTTTGCAGAAAACTTCATCCGCGTCTACCAAAAGATGCATGTGCATGCTTAAAACGCGTTTTCGCACAAATGCCTGCGCGGGTGCTAAAAAGAGCAGCATCGGCATGCTTAGCACGTCGTTTGGTAGAAATCCACGTGCGCGTTCTGCCAAAAGCACCATTTGCATGCACATCTTGTGGTTTTGCAGAAAACTTCATCCGCGTCTACCAAAAGATGCATGTGCATGCTTAAAATGCGTTTTCGCACAAATCCGTGCGCGGGTGCTAAAAAGAGCAGCATCGGCCTGCTTAGCACGTCGTTTGGTAGAAATCCACGTGCGCGTTCTGCCAAAAGCACCATTTGCATGCACATCTTGTGGTTTTGAAGAAAACTTCATCCGCGTCTACCAAAAGAAGCATGTCCATGCTTAAAACGCGTTTTCGCACAAATCCGTGCGCGGGTGCTAAAAACAGCAGCATCGGCATGCTTAGCACGTCGTTTGGTAGAAATCCACGTGCGCGTTCTGCCAAAAGCACCATTTGCATGCACATCTTGTGGTTTTGCAGAGAACTTCATCCGCGTCTACCAAAAGATGCATGTGCATGCTTAAAACGCGTTTTCGCACAAATCCGTGCGCGGGTGCTAAAAAGAGCAGCATTGGCATGCTTAGCACGTCGTTTGGTAGAAATGCACGTGCGCGTTCTGCAAAAAGCACCATTTGCATGCACATCTTGTGGTTTTGCATAAACTTCATCCGCGTCTACCAAAAGATGCATGTGCCTGGTTAAAACGCGTTTTCGCACAAATCCGTGCGCGGGTGCTAAAAAGAGCAGCATCGGCATGCTTAGCACGTCGTTTGGTAGAAATCCACGTGCGCGTTCTGCCAAAAGCACCATTTGCATGCACATATTGTGGTTTTGCAGAAAACTTCATCCGCGTCTACCAAAAGATGCATGTGCATGCTTAAAACGCGTTTTCGCACAAATGCGTGCGCGGGTGCTAAAAAGAGCAGCATCGGCATGCTTAGCACGTCGTTTGGTAGAAATCCCCGTGCGCGTTCTGCCAAAAGCACCATTTGCATGCACATCTTGTGGTTTTGCAGAAAACTTCATCCGCGTCTACCAAAATATGCATGTGCATGCTTAAAACGAGTTTTCGCACAAATCCTCTAGCGGGTGCTAAAAAGAGCAGCATCGGCATGCTTAGCACGTCGTTTGGTAGAAATCCACGTGCGCGTTCTGCCAAAAGCACCATTTGCATGCACATCTTGTGGTTTTGCAGAAAACTTCATCCGCGTCTACCAAAAGATGCATGTGCATGCTTAAAACGCGTTTTCGCACAAATGCCTGCGCGGGTGCTAAAAAGAGCAGCATCGGCATGCTTAGCACGTCGTTTGGTAGAAATCCACGTGCGCGTTCTGCCAAAAGCACCATTTGCATGCACATCTTGTGGTTTTGCAGAAAACTTCATCCGCGTCTACCAAAAGATGCATGTGCATGCTTAAAATGCGTTTTCGCACAAATCCGTGCGCGGGTGTTAAAAAGAGCAGCATCGGCATGCTTAGCACGTCGTTTGGTAGAAATTCACGTGCGCGTTCTGCCAAAAGCACCATTTGCGTGCACATCTTGTGGTTTTGCAGAAAACTTCATCCGCGTCTACCAAAAGATGCATGTGCATGCTTAAAACGCGTTTTCGCACAAATGCGTGCGCGGGTGCTAAAAAGAGCAGCATCGGCATGCTTAGCACGTCGTTTGGTAGAAATCCCCGTGCGCGTTCTGCCAAAAGCACCATTTCCATGCACATCTTGTGGTTTTGCAGAAAACTTCATCCGCGTCTACCAAAATATGCATGTGCATGCTTAAAACGAGTTTTCGCACAAATCCTCTAGCGGTTGCTAAAAAGAGCAGCATCGGCATGCTTAGCACGTCGTTTGGTAGAAATCCACGTGCGCGTTCTGCCAAAAGCACCATTTGCATGCACATCTTGTGGTTTTGCAGAAAACTTCATCCGCGTCTACCAAAAGATGCATGTGCATGCTTAAAACGCGTTTTCGCACAAATGCCTGCGCGGGTGCTAAAAAGAGCAGCATCGGCATGCTTAGCACGTCGTTTGGTAGAAATCCACGTGCGCGTTCTGCCAAAAGCACCATTTGCATGCACATCTTGTGGTTTTGCAGAAAACTTCATCCGCGTCTACCAAAAGATGCATGTGCATGCTTAAAATGCGTTTTCGCACAAATCCGTGCGCGGGTGCTAAAAAGAGCAGCATCGGCCTGCTTAGCACGTCGTTTGGTAGAAATCCACGTGCGCGTTCTGCCAAAAGCACCATTTGCATGCACATCTTGTGGTTTTGAAGAAAACTTCATCCGCGTCTACCAAAAGAAGCATGTCCATGCTTAAAACGCGTTTTCGCACAAATGCCTGCGCGGGTGCTAAAAAGAGCAGCATCGGCATGCTTAGCACGTCGTTTGGTAGAAATCCACGTGCGCGTTCTGCCAAAAGCACCATTTGCATGCACATCTTGTGGTTTTGCAGAAAACTTCATCCGCGTCTACCAAAAGATGCATGTGCATGCTTAAAATGCGTTTTCGCACAAATCCGTGCGCGGGTGTTAAAAAGAGCAGCATCGGCATGCTTAGCACGTCGTTTGGTAGAAATTCACGTGCGCGTTCTGCCAAAAGCACCATTTGCGTGCACATCTTGTGGTTTTGCAGAAAACTTCATCCGCGTCTACCAAAAGATGCATGTGCATGCTTAAAACGCGTTTTCGCACAAATGCGTGCGCGGGTGCTAAAAAGAGCAGCATCGGCATGCTTAGCACGTCGTTTGGTAGAAATCCCCGTGCGCGTTCTGCCAAAAGCACCATTTCCATGCACATCTTGTGGTTTTGCAGAAAACTTCATCCGCGTCTACCAAAATATGCATGTGCATGCTTAAAACGAGTTTTCGCACAAATCCTCTAGCGGTTGCTAAAAAGAGCAGCATCGGCATGCTTAGCACGCCGTTTGGTAGAAATCCACGTGCGCGTTCTGCCAAAAGCACCATTTGCATGCACATCTTGTGGTTTTGCAGAAAACTTCATCCGCGTCTACCAAAAGATGCATGTGCATGCTTAAAACGCGTTTTCGCACAAATGCCTGCGCGGGTGCTAAAAAGAGCAGCATCGGCATGCTTAGCACGTCGTTTGGTAGAAATCCACGTGCGCGTTCTGCCAAAAGCACCATTTGCATGCACATCTTGTGGTTTTGCAGAAAACTTCATCCGCGTCTACCAAAAGATGCATGTGCATGCTTAAAATGCGTTTTCGCACAAATCCGTGCGCGGGTGCTAAAAAGAGCAGCATCGGCCTGCTTAGCACGTCGTTTGGTAGAAATCCACGTGCGCGTTCTGCCAAAAGCACCATTTGCATGCACATCTTGTGGTTTTGAAGAAAACTTCATCCGCGTCTACCAAAAGAAGCATGTCCATGCTTAAAACGCGTTTTCGCACAAATCCGTGCGCGGGTGCTAAAAAGAGCAGCATCGGCATGCTTAGCACGTCGTTTGGTAGAAATCCACGTGCGCGTTCTGCCAAAAGCACCATTTGCATGCACATCTTGTGGTTTTGCAGAGAACTTCATCCGCGTCTACCAAAAGATGCATGTGCATGCTTAAAACGCGTTTTCGCACAAATCCGTGCGCGGGTGCTAAAAAGAGCAGCATTGGCATGCTTAGCACGTCGTTTGGTAGAAATGCACGTGCGCGTTCTGCAAAAAGCACCATTTGCATGCACATCTTGTGGTTTTGCATAAACTTCATCCGCGTCTACCAAAAGATGCATGTGCCTGGTTAAAACGCGTTTTCGCACAAATCCGTGCGCGGGTGCTAAAAAGAGCAGCATCGGCATGCTTAGCACGTCGTTTGGTAGAAATCCATGTGCGCGTTCTGCCAAAAGCACCATTTGCATGCACATATTGTGGTTTTGCAGAAAACTTCATCCGCGTCTACCAAAAGATGCATGTGCATGCTTAAAACGCGTTTTCGCACAAATGCGTGCGCGGGTGCTAAAAAGAGCAGCATCGGCATGCTTAGCACGTCGTTTGGTAGAAATCCCCGTGCGCGTTCTGCCAAAAGCACCATTTGCATGCACATCTTGTGGTTTTGCAGAAAACTTCATCCGCGTCTACCAAAATATGCATGTGCATGCTTAAAACGAGTTTTCGCACAAATCCTCTAGCGGGTGCTAAAAAGAGCAGCATCGGCATGCTTAGCACGTCGTTTGGTAGAAAACCACGTGCGCGTTCTGCCAAAAGCACCATTTGCATGCACATCTTGTGGTTTTGCAGAAAACTTCATCCGCGTCTACCAAAAGATGCATGTGCATGCTTAAAACGCGTTTTCGCACAAATGCCTGCGCGGGTGCTAAAAAGAGCAGCATCGGCATGCTTAGCACGTCGTTTGGTAGAAATCCACGTGCGCGTTCTGCCAAAAGCACCATTTGCATGCACATCTTGTGGTTTTGCAGAAAACTTCATCCGCGTCTACCAAAAGATGCATGTGCATGCTTAAAATGCGTTTTCGCACAAATCCGTGCGCGGGTGCTAAAAAGAGCAGCATCGGCCTGCTTAGCACGTCGTTTGGTAGAAATCCACGTGCGCGTTCTGCCAAAAGCACCATTTGCATGCACATCTTGTGGTTTTGAAGAAAACTTCATCCGCGTCTACCAAAAGAAGCATGTCCATGCTTAAAACGCGTTTTCGCACAAATCCGTGCGCGGGTGCTAAAAACAGCAGCATCGGCATGCTTAGCACGTCGTTTGGTAGAAATCCACGTGCGCGTTCTGCCAAAAGCACCATTTGCATGCACATCTTGTGGTTTTGCAGAGAACTTCATCCGCGTCTACCAAAAGATGCATGTGCATGCTTAAAACGCGTTTTCGCACAAATCCGTGCGCGGGTGCTAAAAAGAGCAGCATTGGCATGCTTAGCACGTCGTTTGGTAGAAATGCACGTGCGCGTTCTGCAAAAAGCACCATTTGCATGCACATCTTGTGGTTTTGCATAAACTTCATCCGCGTCTACCAAAAGATGCATGTGCCTGGTTAAAACGCGTTTTCGCACAAATCCGTGCGCGGGTGCTAAAAAGAGCAGCATCGGCATGCTTAGCACGTCGTTTGGTAGAAATCCACGTGCGCGTTCTGCCAAAAGCACCATTTGCATGCACATATTGTGGTTTTGCAGAAAACTTCATCCGCGTCTACCAAAAGATGCATGTGCATGCTTAAAACGCGTTTTCGCACAAATGCGTGCGCGGGTGCTAAAAAGAGCAGCATCGGCATGCTTAGCACGTCGTTTGGTAGAAATCCCCGTGCGCGTTCTGCCAAAAGCACCATTTGCATGCACATCTTGTGGTTTTGCAGAAAACTTCATCCGCGTCTACCAAAATATGCATGTGCATGCTTAAAACGAGTTTTCGCACAAATCCTCTAGCGGGTGCTAAAAAGAGCAGCATCGGCATGCTTAGCACGTCGTTTGGTAGAAATCCACGTGCGCGTTCTGCCAAAAGCACCATTTGCATGCACATCTTGTGGTTTTGCAGAAAACTTCATCCGCGTCTACCAAAAGATGCATGTGCATGCTTAAAACGCGTTTTCGCACAAATGCCTGCGCGGGTGCTAAAAAGAGCAGCATCGGCATGCTTAGCACGTCGTTTGGTAGAAATCCACGTGCGCGTTCTGCCAAAAGCACCATTTGCATGCACATCTTGTGGTTTTGCAGAAAACTTCATCCGCGTCTACCAAAAGATGCATGTGCATGCTTAAAATGCGTTTTCGCACAAATCCGTGCGCGGGTGTTAAAAAGAGCAGCATCGGCATGCTTAGCACGTCGTTTGGTAGAAATTCACGTGCGCGTTCTGCCAAAAGCACCATTTGCGTGCACATCTTGTGGTTTTGCAGAAAACTTCATCCGCGTCTACCAAAAGATGCATGTGCATGCTTAAAACGCGTTTTCGCACAAATGCGTGCGCGGGTGCTAAAAAGAGCAGCATCGGCATGCTTAGCACGTCGTTTGGTAGAAATCCCCGTGCGCGTTCTGCCAAAAGCACCATTTCCATGCACATCTTGTGGTTTTGCAGAAAACTTCATCCGCGTCTACCAAAATATGCATGTGCATGCTTAAAACGAGTTTTCGCACAAATCCTCTAGCGGTTGCTAAAAAGAGCAGCATCGGCATGCTTAGCACGTCGTTTGGTAGAAATCCACGTGCGCGTTCTGCCAAAAGCACCATTTGCATGCACATCTTGTGGTTTTGCAGAAAACTTCATCCGCGTCTACCAAAAGATGCATGTGCATGCTTAAAACGCGTTTTCGCACAAATGCCTGCGCGGGTGCTAAAAAGAGCAGCATCGGCATGCTTAGCACGTCGTTTGGTAGAAATCCACGTGCGCGTTCTGCCAAAAGCACCATTTGCATGCACATCTTGTGGTTTTGCAGAAAACATCATCCGCGTCTACCAAAAGATGCATGTGCATGCTTAAAATGCGTTTTCGCACAAATCCGTGCGCGGGTGCTAAAAAGAGCAGCATCGGCCTGCTTAGCACGTCGTTTGGTAGAAATCCACGTGCGCGTTCTGCCAAAAGCACCATTTGCATGCACATCTTGTGGTTTTGAAGAAAACTTCATCCGCGTCTACCAAAAGAAGCATGTCCATGCTTAAAACGCGTTTTCGCACAAATGCCTGCGCGGGTGCTAAAAAGAGCAGCATCGGCATGCTTAGCACGTCGTTTGGTAGAAATCCACGTGCGCGTTCTGCCAAAAGCACCATTTGCATGCACATCTTGTGGTTTTGCAGAAAACTTCATCCGCGTCTACCAAAAGATGCATGTGCATGCTTAAAATGCGTTTTCGCACAAATCCGTGCGCGGGTGTTAAAAAGAGCAGCATCGGCATGCTTAGCACGTCGTTTGGTAGAAATTCACGTGCGCGTTCTGCCAAAAGCACCATTTGCGTGCACATCTTGTGGTTTTGCAGAAAACTTCATCCGCGTCTACCAAAAGATGCATGTGCATGCTTAAAACGCGTTTTCGCACAAATGCGTGCGCGGGTGCTAAAAAGAGCAGCATCGGCATGCTTAGCACGTCGTTTGGTAGAAATCCCCGTGCGCGTTCTGCCAAAAGCACCATTTCCATGCACATCTTGTGGTTTTGCAGAAAACTTCATCCGCGTCTACCAAAATATGCATGTGCATGCTTAAAACGAGTTTTCGCACAAATCCTCTAGCGGTTGCTAAAAAGAGCAGCATCGGCATGCTTAGCACGCCGTTTGGTAGAAATCCACGTGCGCGTTCTGCCAAAAGCACCATTTGCATGCACATCTTGTGGTTTTGCAGAAAACTTCATCCGCGTCTACCAAAAGATGCATGTGCATGCTTAAAACGCGTTTTCGCACAAATGCCTGCGCGGGTGCTAAAAAGAGCAGCATCGGCATGCTTAGCACGTCGTTTGGTAGAAATCCACGTGCGCGTTCTGCCAAAAGCACCATTTGCATGCACATCTTGTGGTTTTGCAGAAAACTTCATCCGCGTCTACCAAAAGATGCATGTGCATGCTTAAAATGCGTTTTCGCACAAATCCGTGCGCGGGTGCTAAAAAGAGCAGCATCGGCCTGCTTAGCACGTCGTTTGGTAGAAATCCACGTGCGCGTTCTGCCAAAAGCACCATTTGCATGCACATCTTGTGGTTTTGAAGAAAACTTCATCCGCGTCTACCAAAAGAAGCATGTCCATGCTTAAAACGCGTTTTCGCACAAATCCGTGCGCGGGTGCTAAAAAGAGCAGCATCGGCATGCTTAGCACGTCGTTTGGTAGAAATCCACGTGCGCGTTCTGCCAAAAGCACCATTTGCATGCACATCTTGTGGTTTTGCAGAGAACTTCATCCGCGTCTACCAAAAGATGCATGTGCATGCTTAAAACGCGTTTTCGCACAAATCCGTGCGCGGGTGCTAAAAAGAGCAGCATTGGCATGCTTAGCACGTCGTTTGGTAGAAATGCACGTGCGCGTTCTGCAAAAAGCACCATTTGCATGCACATCTTGTGGTTTTGCATAAACTTCATCCGCGTCTACCAAAAGATGCATGTGCCTGGTTAAAACGCGTTTTCGCACAAATCCGTGCGCGGGTGCTAAAAAGAGCAGCATCGGCATGCTTAGCACGTCGTTTGGTAGAAATCCACGTGCGCGTTCTGCCAAAAGCACCATTTGCATGCACATATTGTGGTTTTGCAGAAAACTTCATCCGCGTCTACCAAAAGATGCATGTGCATGCTTAAAACGCGTTTTCGCACAAATGCGTGCGCGGGTGCTAAAAAGAGCAGCATCGGCATGCTTAGCACGTCGTTTGGTAGAAATCCCCGTGCGCGTTCTGCCAAAAGCACCATTTGCATGCACATCTTGTGGTTTTGCAGAAAACTTCATCCGCGTCTACCAAAATATGCATGTGCATGCTTAAAACGAGTTTTCGCACAAATCCTCTAGCGGGTGCTAAAAAGAGCAGCATCGGCATGCTTAGCACGTCGTTTGGTAGAAATCCACGTGCGCGTTCTGCCAAAAGCACCATTTGCATGCACATCTTGTGGTTTTGCAGAAAACTTCATCCGCGTCTACCAAAAGATGCATGTGCATGCTTAAAACGCGTTTTCGCACAAATGCCTGCGCGGGTGCTAAAAAGAGCAGCATCGGCATGCTTAGCACGTCGTTTGGTAGAAATCCACGTGCGCGTTCTGCCAAAAGCACCATTTGCATGCACATCTTGTGGTTTTGCAGAAAACTTCATCCGCGTCTACCAAAAGATGCATGTGCATGCTTAAAATGCGTTTTCGCACAAATCCGCGCGCGGGTGTTAAAAAGAGCAGCATCGGCATGCTTAGCACGTCGTTTGGTAGAAATTCACGTGCGCGTTCTGCCAAAAGCACCATTTGCGTGCACATCTTGTGGTTTTGCAGAAAACTTCATCCGCGTCTACCAAAAGATGCATGTGCATGCTTAAAACGCGTTTTCGCACAAATGCGTGCGCGGGTGCTAAAAAGAGCAGCATCGGCATGCTTAGCACGTCGTTTGGTAGAAATCCCCGTGCGCGTTCTGCCAAAAGCACCATTTCCATGCACATCTTGTGGTTTTGCAGAAAACTTCATCCGCGTCTACCAAAATATGCATGTGCATGCTTAAAACGAGTTTTCGCACAAATCCTCTAGCGGTTGCTAAAAAGAGCAGCATCGGCATGCTTAGCACGTCGTTTGGTAGAAATCCACGTGCGCGTTCTGCCAAAAGCACCATTTGCATGCACATCTTGTGGTTTTGCAGAAAACTTCATCCGCGTCTACCAAAAGATGCATGTGCATGCTTAAAACGCGTTTTCGCACAAATGCCTGCGCGGGTGCTAAAAAGAGCAGCATCGGCATGCTTAGCACGTCGTTTGGTAGAAATCCACGTGCGCGTTCTGCCAAAAGCACCATTTGCATGCACATCTTGTGGTTTTGCAGAAAACTTCATCCGCGTCTACCAAAAGATGCATGTGCATGCTTAAAATGCGTTTTCGCACAAATCCGTGCGCGGGTGCTAAAAAGAGCAGCATCGGCCTGCCTAGCACGTCGTTTGGTAGAAATCCACGTGCGCGTTCTGCCAAAAGCACCATTTGCATGCACATCTTGTGGTTTTGAAGAAAACTTCATCCGCGTCTACCAAAAGAAGCATGTCCATGCTTAAAACGCGTTTTCGCACAAATCCGTGCGCGGGTGCTAAAAAGAGCAGCATCGGCATGCTTAGCACGTCGTTTGGTAGAAATCCACGTGCGCGTTCTGCCAAAAGCACCATTTGCATGCACATCTTGTGGTTTTGCAGAGAACTTCATCCGCGTCTACCAAAAGATGCATGTGCATGCTTAAAACGCGTTTTCGCACAAATCCGTGCGCGGGTGCTAAAAAGAGCAGCATTGGCATGCTTAGCACGTCGTTTGGTAGAAATGCACGTGCGCGTTCTGCAAAAAGCACCATTTGCATGCACATCTTGTGGTTTTGCATAAACTTCATCCGCGTCTACCAAAAGATGCATGTGCCTGGTTAAAACGCGTTTTCGCACAAATCCGTGCGCGGGTGCTAAAAAGAGCAGCATCGGCATGCTTAGCACGTCGTTTGGTAGAAATCCACGTGCGCGTTCTGCCAAAAGCACCATTTGCATGCACATATTGTGGTTTTGCAGAAAACTTCATCCGCGTCTACCAAAAGATGCATGTGCATGCTTAAAACGCGTTTTCGCACAAATCCGTGCGCGGGTGCTAAAAAGAGCAGCATCGGCATGCTTAGCACGTCGTTTGGTAGAAATCCACGTGCGCGTTCTGCCAAAAGCACCATTTGCATGCACATCTTGTGGTTTTGCAGAGAACTTCATCCGCGTCTACCAAAAGATGCATGTGCATGCTTAAAACGCGTTTTCGCACAAATCCGTGCGCGGGTGCTAAAAAGAGCAGCATTGGCATGCTTAGCACGTCGTTTGGTAGAAATGCACGTGCGCGTTCTGCAAAAAGCACCATTTGCATGCACATCTTGTGGTTTTGCATAAACTTCATCCGCGTCTACCAAAAGATGCATGTGCATGGTTAAAACGCGTTTTCGCACAAATCCGTGCGCGGGTGCTAAAAAGAGCAGCATCGGCATGCTTAGCACGTCGTTTGGTAGAAATCCACGTGCGCGTTCTGCCAAAAGCACCACTTGCATGCACATATTGTGGTTTTGCAGAAAACTTCATCCGCGTCTACCAAAAGATGCATGTGCATGCTTAAAACGCGTTTTCGCACAAATCCGTGCGCGGGTGCTAAAAAGAGCAGCATCGGCATGCTTAGCACGTCGTTTGGTAGAAATCCACGTGCGCGTTCTGCCAAAAGCACCATTTGCATGCACATCTTGTGGTTTTGCAGAAAACTTCATCCGCGTCTACCAAAAGATGCATGTGCATGCTTAAAACGCGTTTTCGCACAAATCCGTGCGCGGGTGCTAAAAAGAGCAGCATCGGCATGCTTAGCACGTCGTTCAGGAGAAATCCACGTGCGCGTTCTGCCAAAAGCACCATTTGCATGCACATCTTGTGGTTTTGCAGAAAACTTCATCCGCGTCTACCAAAAGATGCATGTGCATGCTTAAAATGCGTTTTCGCACAAATCCGTGCGCGGGTGTTAAAAAGAGCAGCATCGGCATGCTTAGCACGTCGTTTGGTAGAAATTCACGTGCGCGTTCTGCCAAAAGCACCATTTGCGTGCACATCTTGTGGTTTTGCAGAAAACTTCATCCGCGTCTACCAAAAGATGCATGTGCATGCTTAAAACGCGTTTTCGCACAAATGCGTGCGCGGGTGCTAAAAAGAGCAGCATCGGCATGCTTAGCACGTCGTTTGGTAGAAATCCCCGTGCGCGTTCTGCCAAAAGCACCATTTCCATGCACATCTTGTGGTTTTGCAGAAAACTTCATCCGCGTCTACCAAAATATGCATGTGCATGCTTAAAACGAGTTTTCGCACAAATCCTCTAGCGGGTGCTAAAAAGAGCAGCATCGGCATGCTTAGCACGTCGTTTGGTAGAAATCCACGTGCGCGTTCTGCCAAAAGCACCATTTGCATGCACATCTTGTGGTTTTGCAGAAAACTTCATCCGCGTCTACCAAAAGATGCATGTGCATGCTTAAAACGCGTTTTCGCACAAATGCCTGCGCGGGTGCTAAAAAGAGCAGCATCGGCATGCTTAGCACGTCGTTTGGTAGAAATCCACGTGCGCGTTCTGCCAAAAGCACCATTTGCATGCACATCTTGTGGTTTTGCAGAAAACTTCATCCGCGTCTACCAAAAGATGCATGTGCATGCTTAAAATGCGTTTTCGCACAAATCCGTGCGCGGGTGCTAAAAAGAGCAGCATCGGCCTGCTTAGCACGTCGTTTGGTAGAAATCCACGTGCGCGTTCTGCCAAAAGCACCATTTGCATGCACATCTTGTGGTTTTGAAGAAAACTTCATCCGCGTCTACCAAAAGAAGCATGTCCATGCTTAAAACGCGTTTTCGCACAAATCCGTGCGCGGGTGCTAAAAAGAGCAGCATCGGCATGCTTAGCACGTCGTTTGGTAGAAATCCACGTGCGCGTTCTGCCAAAAGCACCATTTGCATGCACATCTTGTGGTTTTGCAGAGAACTTCATCCGCGTCTACCAAAAGATGCATGTGCATGCTTAAAACGCGTTTTCGCACAAATCCGTGCGCGGGTGCTAAAAAGAGCAGCATTGGCATGCTTAGCACGTCGTTTGGTAGAAATGCACGTGCGCGTTCTGCAAAAAGCACCATTTGCATGCACATCTTGTGGTTTTGCATAAACTTCATCCGCGTCTACCAAAAGATGCATGTGCCTGGTTAAAACGCGTTTTCGCACAAATCCGTGCGCGGGTGCTAAAAAGAGCAGCATCGGCATGCTTAGCACGTCGTTTGGTAGAAATCCACGTGCGCGTTCTGCCAAAAGCACCATTTGCATGCACATATTGTGGTTTTGCAGAAAACTTCATCCGCGTCTACCAAAAGATGCATGTGCATGCTTAAAACGCGTTTTCGCACAAATCCGTGCGCGGGTGCTAAAAAGAGCAGCATCGGCATGCTTAGCACGTCGTTTGGTAGAAATCCACGTGCGCGTTCTGCCAAAAGCACCATTTGCATGCACATCTTGTGGTTTTGCAGAGAACTTCATCCGCGTCTACCAAAAGATGCATGTGCATGCTTAAAACGCGTTTTCGCACAAATCCGTGCGCGGGTGCTAAAAAGAGCAGCATCGGCATGCTTAGCACGTCGTTTGGTAGAAATTCACGTGCGCGTTCTGCAAAAAGCACCATTTGCATGCACATCTTGCGGTTTCGCAGAAAACTTCATCCGCGTCTACCAAAAGATGCATGTGCATGCTTAAAACGCGTTTTCGCACAAATGCGTGCGCGGGTGCTAAAAAGAGCAGCATCGGCATGCTTAGCACGTCGTTTGGTAGAAATCCACGTGCGCGTTCTGCCAAAAGCACCATTTGCATGCACATCTTGTGGTTTTGCAGAAAACTTCATCCGCGTCTATCAAAAGATGCATGTGCATGCTTAAAACGCGTTTTCGCACAAATGCTTGCGCGGGTGCTAAAAAGAGCAGCATCGGCATGCTTAGCACGTCGTTTGGTAGAAATCCACGTGCGCGTTCTGCAAAAAGCACCATTTGCA
Organism: Dermacentor andersoni; assembly: GCF_023375885.2. Classification (NCBI taxonomy): domain Eukaryota; kingdom Metazoa; phylum Arthropoda; class Arachnida; order Ixodida; family Ixodidae; genus Dermacentor; species Dermacentor andersoni. The sequence continues at coordinate 21,871 of NW_027314985.1, forward strand.
TGCACATCTTGTGGTTTTGCAGAAAACTTCATCCGCGTCTACCAAAAGATGCATGTGCATGCTTAAAACGCGTTTTCGCACAAATGCGTGCGCGGGTGCTAAAAAGAGGAGCATCGGCATGCTTAGCACGTCGTTTGGTAGAAATCCACGTGCGCGTTCTGCCAAAAGCACCATTTGCATGCACATCTTGTGGTTTTGCAGAAAACTTCATCCGCGTCTACCAAAAGATGCATGTGCATGCTTAAAACGCGTTTTCGCACAAATGCGTGCGCGGGTGCTAAAAAGAGCAGCATCGGCATGCTTAGCACGTCGTTTGGTAGAAATCCACGTGCGCGTTCTGCCAAAAGCACCATTTGCATGCACATCTTGTGGTTTTGCAGAAAACTTCATCCGCGTCTACCAAAAGATGCATGTACATGCTTAAAACGCGTTTTCGCACAAATCCTTGCGCGGGCGCTAAAAAGAGCAGCATCGGCATGCTTAGCACGTCGTTTGGTAGAAATCTACGTGCGCGTTCTGCCAAAAGCACCATTTGCATGCACATCTTGTGGTTTTGCAGAAAACTTCATCCGCGTCTACCAAAAGATGCATGTGCATGCTTAAAACGCATTTTCGCACAAATCCGTGCGCGGGTGCTAAAAAGAGCAGCATCGGCATGCTTAGCACGTCGTTTGGTAGAAATCCACGTGCGCGTTCTGCCAAAAGCACCATTTGCATGCACATCTTGTGGTTTTGCAGAAAACTTCATCCGCGTCTATCAAAAGATGCATGTGCATGCTTAAAACGCGTTTTCGCACAAATGCTTGCGCGGGTGCTAAAAAGAGCAGCATCGGCATGCTTAGCACGTCGTTTGGTAGAAATCCACGTGCGCGTTCTGCAAAAAGCACCATTTGCATGCACATCTTGTGGTTTTGCAGAAAACTTCATCCGCGTCTACCAAAAGATGCATGTGCATGCTTAAAACGCGTTTTCGCACAAATGCGTGCGCGGGTGCTAAAAAGAGGAGCATCGGCATGCTTAGCACGTCGTTTGGTAGAAATCCACGTGCGCGTTCTGCCAAAAGCACCATTTGCATGCACATCTTGTGGTTTTGCAGAAAACTTCATCCGCGTCTACCAAAAGATGCATGTGCATGCTTAAAACGCGTTTTCGCACAAATGCGTGCGCGGGTGCTAAAAAGAGGAGCATCGGTATGCTTAGCACGTCGTTTGGTAGAAATCCACGTGCGCGTTCTGCCAACAGCACCATTTGCATGCACATCTTGTGGTTTTGCAGAAAACTTCATCCGCGTCTACCAAAAGATGCATGTGCATGCCTAAAACGCGTTTTCGCACAAATCCGTGCGCGGGTGCTAAGAGCAGCATCGGCATGCTTAGCACGTCGTTTGGTAGAAATCCACGTGCGCGTTCTGCCAAAAGCACCATTTGCATGCACATCTTGTGGTTTTGCAGAAAACTTCATCCGCGTCTACCAAAAGATGCATGTGCATGCTTAAAATGCGTTTTCGCACAAATCCGTGCGCGGGTGCTAAAAAGAGCAGCGTCGGCATGCTTAGCACGTCGTTTGGTAGAAATCCACGTGCGCGTTCTGCCAAAAGCACCATTTGCATGCACATCTTGTGGTTTTGCAGAAAACTTCATCCGCGTCTACCAAAAGATGCATGTGCATGCTTAAAACGCGTTTTCGCACAAATCCGTGCGCGGGTGCTAAAAAGAGCAGCATCGGCATGCTTAGCACGTCGTTTGGTAGAAATCCACGTGCGCGTTCTGCCAAAAGCACCATTTGCATGCACATCTTGTGGTTTTGCAGAAAACTTCATCCGCGTCTACCAAAAGATGCATGTGCATGCTTAAAACGCGTTTTCGCACAAATCCGTGCGCGGGTGCTAAAAAGAGCAGCATCGGCATGCCTAGCACGTCGTTTGGTAGAAATCCACGTGCGCGTTCTGCCAAAAGCACCATTTGCATGCACATCTTGTGGTTTTGCAGAAAACTTCATTCTCGTCTACCAAAAGATGCATGTGCATGCTTAAAACGCGTTTTCGCACAAATCCGTGCGCGGGTGCTAAAAAGAGCAGCATCGGCATGCTTAGCACGTCGTTTGGTAGAAATCCACGTGCGCGTTCTGAAAAAAGCACCATTTGCACGCACATCTTGTGGTTTTGCAGAGAACTTCATCCGCGTCTACCAAAAGATGCATGTGCATGCTTAAAACGCGTTTTCGCACAAATCCGTGCGCAGGTGCTAAAAAGAGCAGCATCGGCATGCTTAGCACGTCGTTTGGTAGAAATCCACGTGCGCGTTCTGCAAAAAGCACCATTTGCATGCACATCTTGTGGTTTTGCAGAAAACTTCATCCGCGTCTACCAAAAGATGCATGTGCATGCTTAAAACGCGTTTTCGCACAAATGCGTGCGCGGGTGCTAAAAAGAGCAGCATCGGCATGCTTAGCACGTCGTTTGGTAGAAATCCACGTGCGCGTTCTGCCAAAAGCACCATTTGCATGCACATCTTGTGGTTTTGCAGAAAACTTCATCCGCGTCTACGAAAAGATGCATGTGCATGCTTAAAACGCGTTTTCGCACAAATGCGTGCGCGGGTGCTAAAAAGAGCAGCATCGGCATGCTTAGCACGTCGTTTGGTAGAAATTCACGTGCGCGTTCTGCAAAAAGCACCATTTGCATGCACATCTTGCGGTTTCGCAGAAAACTTCATCCGCGTCTACCAAAAGATGCATGTGCATGCTTAAAACGCGTTTTCGCACAAATGCGTGCGCGGGTGCTAAAAAGAGCAGCATCGGCATGCTTAGCACGTCGATGGTAGAAATCCACGTGCGCGTTCTGCCAAAAGCACCATTTGCATGCACATCTTGTGGTTTTGCAGAAAACTTCATCCGCGTCTATCAAAAGATGCATGTGCATGCTTAAAACGCGTTTTCGCACAAATGCTTGCGCGGCTGCTAAAAAGAGCAGCATCGGCATGCTTAGCACGTCGTTTGGTAGAAATCCACGTGCGCGTTCTGCAAAAAGCACCATTTGCATGCACATCTTGTGGTTTTGCAGAAAACTTCATCCGCGTCTACCAAAAGATGCATGTGCATGCTTAAAACGCGTTTTCGCACAAATGCGTGCGCGGGTGCTAAAAAGAGGAGCATCGGCATGCTTAGCACGTCGTTTGGTAGAAATCCACGTGCGCGTTCTGCCAAAAGCACCATTTGCATGCACATCTTGTGGTTTTGCAGAAAACTTCATGCGCGTCTACCAAAAGATGCATGTGCATGCTTAAAACGCGTTTTCGCACAAATCCGTTCGCGGGTGCTAAAAAGAGCAGCATCGGCATGCTTAGCACGTCGTTTGGTAGAAATCCACGTGCGCGTTCTGCCAAAAGCACCATTTGCGTGCACATCTTGTGGTTTTGCAGAAAACTTCATCCGCGTCTACCAAAAGATGCATGAGCATGCTTAAAACGCGTTTTCGCACAAATGCGTGCGCGGTTGCTAAAAAGAGGAGCATCGGCATGCTTAGCACGTCGTTTGGTAGAAATCCACGTGCGCGTTCTGCCAAAAGCACCATTTGCATGCACATCTTGTGGTTTTGCAGAAAACTTCATCCGCGTCTACCAAAATATGCATGTGCATGCTTAAAACGAGTTTTCGCACAAATCCTCTAGCGGGTGCTAAAAAGAGCAGCATCGGCATGCTTAGCACGTCGTTTGGTAGAAATCCACGTGCGCGTTCTGCCAAAAGCACCATTTGCATGCACATCTTGGGGTTTTGCAGAAAACTTCATCCGCGTCTACCAAAAGATGCATGTGCATGCTTAAAACGCGTTTTCGCACAAATGCCTGCGCGGGTGCTAAAAAGAGCAGCATCGGCATGCTTAGCACGTCGTTTGGTAGAAATCCACGTGCGCGTTCTGCCAAAAGCACCATTTGCATGCACATCTTGTGGTTTTGCAGAAAACTTCATCCGCGTCTACCAAAAGATGCATGTGCATGCTTAAAATGCGTTTTCGCACAAATCCGTGCGCGGGTGCTAAAAAGAGCAGCATCGGCCTGCTTAGCACGTCGTTTGGTAGAAATCCACGTGCGCGTTCTGCCAAAAGCACCATTTGCATGCACATCTTGTGGTTTTGCAGAAAACTTCATCCGCGTCTACCAAAAGAAGCATGTCCATGCTTAAAACGCGTTTTCGCACAAATCCGTGCGCGGGTGCTAAAAAGAGCAGCATCGGCATGCTTAGCACGTCGTTTGGTAGAAATCTACGTGCGCGTTCTGCCAAAAGCACCATTTGCATGCACATCTTGTGGTTTTGCAGAGAACTTCATCCGCGTCTACCAAAAGATGCATGTGCATGCTTAAAACGCGTTTTCGCACAAATCCGTGCGCGGGTGCTAAAAAGAGCAGCATCGGCATGCTTAGCACGTCGTTTGGTAGAAATGCACGTGCGCGTTCTGCAAAAAGCACCATTTGCATGCACATCTTGTGGTTTTGCAGAAAACGTCATCCGCGTCTACCAAAAGATGCATGTGCATGCTTAAAACGCGTTTTCGCACAAATCCGTGCGCGGGTGCTAAAAAGAGTAGCATCGGCATGCTTAGCACGTCGTTTGGTAGAAATCCACGTGCGCGTTCTGCCAAAAGCACCATTTGCATGCACATATTGTGGTTTTGCAGAAAACTTCATCCGCATCTACCAAAAGATGCATGTGCATGCTTAAAACGCGTTTTCGCACAAATCCGTGCGCGGGTGCTAAAAAGAGCAGCATCGGCATGCTTAGCACGTCGTTTGGTAGAAGTCCACGTGCGCGTTCTGCCAAAGGCACCATTTGCATGCACATCTTGTGGTTTTGCAGAAAACTTCATCCGCGTCTATCAAAAGATGCATGTGCATGCTTAAAACGCGTTTTCGCACAAATGCTTGCGCGGGTGCTAAAAAGAGCAGCATCGGCATGCTTAGCACGTCGTTTGGTAGAAATCCACGTGCGCGTTCTGCAAAAAGCACCATTTGCATGCACATCTTGTGGTTTTGCAGAAAACTTCATCCGCGTCTACCAAAAGATGCATGTGCATGCTTAAAACGCGTTTTCGCACAAATGCGTGCGCGGGTGCTAAAAAGAGGAGCATCGGCATGCTTAGCACGTCGTTTGGTAGAAATCCACGTGCGCGTTCTGCCAAAAGCACCATTTGCATGCACATCTCGTGGTTTTGCAGAAAACTTCATCCGCGTCTACCAAAAGATGCATGTGCATGCTTAAAACGCGTTTTCGCACAAATCCGTTCGCGGGTGCTAAAAAGAGCAGCATCGGCATGCTTAGCACGTCGTTTGGTAGAAATCCACGTGCGCGTTCTGCCAAAAGCACCATTTGCGTGCACATCTTGTGGTTTTGCAGAAAACTTCATCCGCGTCTACCAAAAGATGCATGTGCATGCTTAAAACGCGTTTTCGCACAAATGCGTGCGCGGGTGCTAAAAAGAGCAGCATCGGCATGCTTAGCACGTCGTTTGGTAGAAATCCACGTGCGCGTTCTGCCAAAAGCACCATTTGCATGCACATCTTGTGGTTTTGCAGAAAACTTCATCCGCGTCTACCAAAATATGCATGTGCATGCTTAAAACGAGTTTTCGCACAAATCCTCTAGCGGGTGCTAAAAAGAGCAGCATCGGCATGCTTAGCACGTCGTTTGGTAGAAATCCACGTGCGCGTTCTGCCAAAAGCACCATTTGCATGCACATCTTGTGGTTTTGCAGAAAACTTCATCCGCGTCTACCAAAAGATGCATGTGCATGCTTAAAACGCGTTTTCGCACAAATGCGTGCGCGGGTGCTAAAAAGAGCAGCATCGGCATGCTTACGACGTCGTTTGGTAGAAATTCACGTGCGCGTTCTGCAAAAAGCACCATTTGCATGCACATCTTGCGGTTTTGCAGAAAACTTCATCCGCGTCTACCAAAAGATGCATGTGCATGCTTAAAACGCGTTTTCGCACAAATGCGTGCGCGGGTGCTAAAAAGAGCAGCATCGGCATGCTTAGCACGTCGTTTGGTAGAAATCCACGTGCGCGTTCTGCCAAAAGCACCATTTGCATGCACATCTTGTGGTTTTGCAGAAAACTTCATCCGCGTCTATCAAAAGATGCATGTGCATGCTTAAAACGCGTTTTCGCACAAATGCTTGCGCGGGTGCTAAAAAGAGCAGCATCGGCATGCTTAGCACGTCGTTTGGTAGAAATCCACGTGCGCGTTCTGCAAAAAGCACCATTTGCATGCACATCTTGTGGTTTTGCAGAAAACTTCATCCGCGTCTACCAAAAGATGCATGTGCATGCTTAAAACGCGTTTTCGCACAAATGCGTGCGCGGGTGCTAAAAAGAGGAGCATCGGCATGCTTAGCACGTCGTTTGGTAGAAATCCACGTGCGCGTTCTGCCAAAAGCACCATTTGCATGCACATCTTGTGGTTTTGCAGAAAACTTCATCCGCGTCTACCAAAAGATGCATGTGCATGCTTAAAACGCGTTTTCGCACAAATCCGTTCGCGGGTGCTAAAAAGAGCAGCATCGGCATGCTTAGCACGTCGTTTGGTAGAAATCCACGTGCGCGTTCTGCCAAAAGCACCATTTGCGTGCACATCTTGTGGTTTTGCAGAAAGCTTCATCCGTGTCTACCAAAAGATGCATGTGCATGCTTAAAACGCGTTTTCGCACAAATGCGTGCGCGGGTGCTAAAAAGAGCAGCATCGGCATGCTTAGCACGTCGTTTGGTAGAAATCCACGTGCGCGTTCTGCCAAAAGCACCATTTGCATGCACATCTTGTGGTTTTGCAGAAAACTTCATCCGCGTCTACCAAAATATGCATGTGCATGCTTAAAACGAGTTTTCGCACAAATCCTCTAGCGGGTGCTAAAAAGAGCAGCATCGGCATGCTTAGCACGTCGTTTGGTAGAAATCCACGTGCGCGTTCTGCCAAAAGCACCATTTGCATGCACATCTTGTGGTTTTGCAGAAAACTTCATCCGCGTCTACCAAAAGATGCATGTGCATGCTTAAAACGCGTTTTCGCACAAATGCCTGCGCGGGTGCTAAAAAGAGCAGCATCGGCATGCTTAGCACGTCGTTTGGTAGAAATCCACGTGCGCGTTCTGCCAAAAGCACCATTTGCATGCACATCTTGTGGTTTTGCAGAAAACTTCATCCGCGTCTACCAAAAGATGCATGTGCATGCTTAAAATGCGTTTTCGCACAAATCCGTGCGCGGGTGCTAAAAAGAGCAGCATCGGCCTGCTTAGCACGTCGTTTGGTAGAAATCCACGTGCGCGTTCTGCCAAAAGCACCATTTGCATGCACATCTTGTGGTTTTGCAGAAAACTTCATCCGCGTCTACCAAAAGAAGCATGTCCATGCTTAATACGCGTTTTCGCACAAATCCGTGCGCGGGTGCTAAAAAGAGCAGCATCGGCATGCTTAGCACGTCGTTTGGTAGAAATCCACGTGCGCGTTCTGCCAAAAGCACCATTTGCATGCACATCTTGTGGTTTTGCAGAGAACTTCATCCGCGTCTACCAAAAGATGCATGTGCATGCTTAAAACGCGTTTTCGCACAAATCCGTGCGCGGGTGCTAAAAAGAGCAGCATCGGCATGCTTAGCACGTCGTTTGGTAGAAATGCACGTGCGCGTTCTGCAAAAAGCACCATTTGCATGCACATCTTGTGGTTTTGCAGAAAACTTCATCCGCGTCTACCAAAAGATGCATGAGCATGCTTAAAACGCGTTTTCGCACAAATGCGTGCGCGGTTGCTAAAAAGAGGAGCATCGGCATGCTTAGCACGTCGTTTGGTAGAAATCCACGTGCGCGTTCTGCCAAAAGCACCATTTGCATGCACATCTTGTGGTTTTGCAGAAAACTTCATCCGCGTCTACCAAAATATGCATGTGCATGCTTAAAACGAGTTTTCGCACAAATCCTCTAGCGGGTGCTAAAAAGAGCAGCATCGGCATGCTTAGCACGTCGTTTGGTAGAAATCCACGTGCGCGTTCTGCCAAAAGCACCATTTGCATGCACATCTTGGGGTTTTGCAGAAAACTTCATCCGCGTCTACCAAAAGATGCATGTGCATGCTTAAAACGCGTTTTCGCACAAATGCCTGCGCGGGTGCTAAAAAGAGCAGCATCGGCATGCTTAGCACGTCGTTTGGTAGAAATCCACGTGCGCGTTCTGCCAAAAGCACCATTTGCATGCACATCTTGTGGTTTTGCAGAAAACTTCATCCGCGTCTACCAAAAGATGCATGTGCATGCTTAAAATGCGTTTTCGCACAAATCCGTGCGCGGGTGCTAAAAAGAGCAGCATCGGCCTGCTTAGCACGTCGTTTGGTAGAAATCCACGTGCGCGTTCTGCCAAAAGCACCATTTTGCATGCACATCTTGTGGTTTTGCAGAAAACTTCATCCGCGTCTACCAAAAGAAGCATGTCCATGCTTAAAACGCGTTTTCGCACAAATCCGTGCGCGGGTGCTAAAAAGAGCAGCATCGGCATGCTTAGCACGTCGTTTGGTAGAAATCTACGTGCGCGTTCTGCCAAAAGCACCATTTGCATGCACATCTTGTGGTTTTGCAGAGAACTTCATCCGCGTCTACCAAAAGATGCATGTGCATGCTTAAAACGCGTTTTCGCACAAATCCGTGCGCGGGTGCTAAAAAGAGCAGCATCGGCATGCTTAGCACGTCGTTTGGTAGAAATGCACGTGCGCGTTCTGCAAAAAGCACCATTTGCATGCACATCTTGTGGTTTTGCAGAAAAACTTCATCCGCGTCTACCAAAAGATGCATGTGCATGCTTAAAACGCGTTTTCGCACAAATCCGTGCGCGGGTGCTAAAAGAGTAGCATCGGCATGCTTAGCACGTCGTTTGGTAGAAATCCACGTGCGCGTTCTGCCAAAAGCACCATTTGCATGCACATATTGTGGGTTTTGCAGAAAACTTCATCCGCATCTACCAAAAGATGCATGTGCATGCTTAAAAACGCGTTTTCGCACAAATCCGTGCGCGGGTGCTAAAAAGAGCAGCATCGGCATGCTTAGCACGTCGTTTGGTAGAAGTCCACGTGCGCGTTCTGCCAAAGGCACCATTTGCATGCACATCTTGTGGTTTTGCAGAAAACTTCATCCGCGTCTATCAAAAGATGCATGTGCATGCTTAAAACGCGTTTTCGCACAAATGCTTGCGCGGGTGCTAAAAAGAGCAGCATCGGCATGCTTAGCACGTCGTTTGGTAGAAATCCACGTGCGCGTTCTGCAAAAAGCACCATTTGCATGCACATCTTGTGGTTTTGCAGAAAACTTCATCCGCGTCTACCAAAAGATGCATGTGCATGCTTAAAACGCGTTTTCGCACAAATGCGTGCGCGGGTGCTAAAAAGAGGAGCATCGGCATGCTTAGCACGTCGTTTGGTAGAAATCCACGTGCGCGTTCTGCCAAAAGCACCATTTGCATGCACATCTCGTGGTTTTGCAGAAAACTTCATCCGCGTCTACCAAAAGATGCATGTGCATGCTTAAAACGCGTTTTCGCACAAATCCGTTCGCGGGTGCTAAAAAGAGCAGCATCGGCATGCTTAGCACGTCGTTTGGTAGAAATCCACGTGCGCGTTCTGCCAAAAGCACCATTTGCGTGCACATCTTGTGGTTTTGCAGAAAACTTCATCCGCGTCTACCAAAAGATGCATGTGCATGCTTAAAACGCGTTTTCGCACAAATGCGTGCGCGGGTGCTAAAAACAGCAGCATCGGCATGCTTAGCACGTCGTTTGGTAGAAATCCACGTGCGCGTTCTGCCAAAAGCACCATTTGCATGCACATCTTGTGGTTTTGCAGAAAACTTCATCCGCGTCTACCAAAATATGCATGTGCATGCTTAAAACGAGTTTTCGCACAAATCCTCTAGCGGGTGCTAAAAAGAGCAGCATCGGCATGCTTAGCACGTCGTTTGGTAGAAATCCACGTGCGCGTTCTGCCAAAAGCACCATTTGCATGCACATCTTGTGGTTTTGCAGAAAACTTCATCCGCGTCTACCAAAAGATGCATGTGCATGCTTAAAACGCGTTTTCGCACAAATGCGTGCGCGGGTGCTAAAAAGAGCAGCATCGGCATGCTTACGACGTCGTTTGGTAGAAATTCACGTGCGCGTTCTGCAAAAAGCACCATTTGCATGCACATCTTGCGGTTTTGCAGAAAACTTCATCCGCGTCTACCAAAAGATGCATGTGCATGCTTAAAGCGCGTTTTCGCACAAATGCGTGCGCGGGTGCTAAAAAGAGCAGCATCGGCATGCTTAGCACGTCGTTTGGTAGAAATCCACGTGCGCGTTCTGCCAAAAGCACCATTTGCATGCACATCTTGTGGTTTTGCAGAAAACTTCATCCGCGTCTATCAAAAGATGCATGTGCATGCTTAAAACGCGTTTTCGCACAAATGCTTGCGCGGGTGCTAAAAAGAGCAGCATCGGCATGCTTAGCACGTCGTTTGGTAGAAATCCACGTGCGCGTTCTGCAAAAAGCACCATTTGCATGCACATCTTGTGGTTTTGCAGAAAACTTCATCCGCGTCTACCAAAAGATGCATGTGCATGCTTAAAACGCGTTTTCGCACAAATGCGTGCGCGGGTGCTAAAAAGAGGAGCATCGGCATGCTTAGCACGTCGTTTGGTAGAAATCCACGTGCGCGTTCTGCCAAAAGCACCATTTGCATGCACATCTTGTGGTTTTGCAGAAAACTTCATCCGCGTCTACCAAAAGATGCATGTGCATGCTTAAAACGCGTTTTCGCACAAATCCGTTCGCGGGTGCTAAAAAGAGCAGCATCGGCATGCTTAGCACGTCGTTTGGTAGAAATCCACGTGCGCGTTCTGCCAAAAGCACCATTTGCGTGCACATCTTGTGGTTTTGCAGAAAGCTTCATCCGTGTCTACCAAAAGATGCATGTGCATGCTTAAAACGCGTTTTCGCACAAATGCGTGCGCGGGTGCTAAAAAGAGCAGCATCGGCATGCTTAGCACGTCGTTTGGTAGAAATCCACGTGCGCGTTCTGCCAAAAGCACCATTTGCATGCACATCTTGTGGTTTTGCAGAAAACTTCATCCGCGTCTACCAAAATATGCATGTGCATGCTTAAAACGAGTTTTCGCACAAATCCTCTAGCGGGTGCTAAAAAGAGCAGCATCGGCATGCTTAGCACGTCGTTTGGTAGAAATCCACGTGCGCGTTCTGCCAAAAGCACCATTTGCATGCACATCTTGTGGTTTTGCAGAAAACTTCATCCGCGTCTACCAAAAGATGCATGTGCATGCTTAAAACGCGTTTTCGCACAAATGCCTGCGCGGGTGCTAAAAAGAGCAGCATCGGCATGCTTAGCACGTCGTTTGGTAGAAATCCACGTGCGCGTTCTGCCAAAAGCACCATTTGCATGCACATCTTGTGGTTTTGCAGAAAACTTCATCCGCGTCTACCAAAAGATGCATGTGCATGCTTAAAATGCGTTTTCGCACAAATCCGTGCGCGGGTGCTAAAAAGAGCAGCATCGGCCTGCTTAGCACGTCGTTTGGTAGAAATCCACGTGCGCGTTCTGCCAAAAGCACCATTTGCATGCACATCTTGTGGTTTTGCAGAAAACTTCATCCGCGTCTACCAAAAGAAGCATGTCCATGCTTAATACGCGTTTTCGCACAAATCCGTGCGCGGGTGCTAAAAAGAGCAGCATCGGCATGCTTAGCACGTCGTTTGGTAGAAATCCACGTGCGCGTTCTGCCAAAAGCACCATTTGCATGCACATCTTGTGGTTTTGCAGAGAACTTCATCCGCGTCTACCAAAAGATGCATGTGCATGCTTAAAACGCGTTTTCGCACAAATCCGTGCGCGGGTGCTAAAAAGAGCAGCATCGGCATGCTTAGCACGTCGTTTGGTAGAAATGCACGTGCGCGTTCTGCAAAAAGCACCATTTGCATGCACATCTTGTGGTTTTGCAGAAAACTTCATCCGCGTCTACCAAAAGATGCATGTGCATGCTTAAAACGCGTTTTCGCACAAATCCGTGCGCGGGTGCTAAAAAGAGTAGCATCGGCATGCTTAGCACGTCGTTTGGTAGAAATCCACGTGCGCGTTCTGCCAAAAGCACCATTTGCATGCACATATTGTGGTTTTGCAGAAAACTTCATCCGCGTCTACCAAAAGATGCATGTGCATGCTTAAAACGCGTTTTCGCACAAATCCGTGCGCGGGTGCTAAAAAGAGCAGCATCGGCATGCTTAGCCCGTCGTTCAGTAGAAATCCACGTGCGCGTTCTGCCAAAAGCACCATTTGCATGCACATCTTGTGGTTTTGCAGAAAACTTCATCCGCGTCTACCAAAAGATGCATGTGCATGCTTAAAACGCGTTTTCGCACAAATGCGTGCGCGGGTGCTAAAAAGAGCAGCATCGGCATGCTTAGCACGTCGTTTGGTAGAAATCCACGTGCGCGTTCTGCCAAAAGCACCATTTGCATGCACATCTTGTGGTTTTGCAGAAAACTTCATCCGCGTCTACCAAAAGATGCATGTGCATGCTTAAAATGCGTTTTCGCACAAATCCGTGCGCGGGTGCTAAAAAGAGCAGCATCGGCCTGCTTAGCACGTCGTTTGGTAGAAATCCACGTGCGCGTTCTGCCAAAAGCACCATTTGCATGCACATCTTGTGGTTTTGCAGAAAACTTCATCCGCGTCTACCAAAAGAAGCATGTCCATGCTTAATACGCGTTTTCGCACAAATCCGTGCGCGGGTGCTAAAAAGAGCAGCATCGGCATGCTTAGCACGTCGTTTGGTAGAAATCCACGTGCGCGTTCTGCCAAAAGCACCATTTGCATGCACATCTTGTGGTTTTGCAGAGAACTTCATCCGCGTCTACCAAAAGATGCATGTGCATGCTTAAAACGCGTTTTCGCACAAATCCGTGCGCGGGTGCTAAAAAGAGCAGCATCGGCATGCTTAGCACGTCGTTTGGTAGAAATGCACGTGCGCGTTCTGCAAAAAGCACCATTTGCATGCACATCTTGTGGTTTTGCAGAAAACTTCATCCGCGTCTACCAAAAGATGCATGTGCATGCTTAAAACGCGTTTTCGCACAAATCCGTGCGCGGGTGCTAAAAAGAGTAGCATCGGCATGCTTAGCACGTCGTTTGGTAGAAATCCACGTGCGCGTTCTGCCAAAAGCACCATTTGCATGCACATATTGTGGTTTTGCAGAAAACTTCATCCGCGTCTACCAAAAGATGCATGTGCATGCTTAAAACGCGTTTTCGCACAAATCCGTGCGCGGGTGCTAAAAAGAGCAGCATCGGCATGCTTAGCCCGTCGTTCAGTAGAAATCCACGTGCGCGTTCTGCCAAAAGCACCATTTGCATGCACATCTTGTGGTTTTGCAGAAAACTTCATCCGCGTCTACCAAAAGATGCATGTGCATGCTTAAAACGCGTTTTCGCACAAATGCGTGCGCGGGTGCTAAAAAGAGCAGCATCGGCATGCTTAGCACGTCGTTTGGTAGAAATCCACGTGCGCGTTCTGCCAAAAGCACCATTTGCATGCACATCTTGTGGTTTTGCAGAAAACTTCATCCGCGTCTACCAAAAGATGCATGTACATGCTTAAAACGCGTTTTCGCACAAATCCTTGCGCGGGCGCTAAAAAGAGCAGCATCGGCATGCTTAGCACGTCGTTTGGTAGAAATCTACGTGCGCGTTCTGCCAAAAGCACCATTTGCATGCACATCTTGTGGTTTTGCAGAGAACTTCATCCGCGTCTACCAAAAGATGCATGTGCATGCTTAAAACGCGTTTTCGAACAAATCCGTGCGCGGGTGCTAAAAAGAGCAGCATCGGCATGCTTAGCACGTCGTTTGGTAGAAATCCACGTGCGCGTTCTGCCAACAGCACCATTTGCATGCACATCTTGTGGTTTTGCAGAAAACTTCATCCGCGTCTACCAAAAGATGCATGTGCATGCTTAAAACGCGTTTTCGCACAAATCCGTGCGCGGGTGCTAAGAAGAGCAGCATCGGCATGCTTAGCACGTCGTTTGGTAGAAATCCACGTGCGCGTTCTGCCAAAAGCACCATTTGCATGCACATCTTGTGGTTTTGCAGAAAACTTCATCCGCGTCTACCAAAAGATGCATGTGCATGCTTAAAATGCGTTTTCGCACAAATCCGTGCGCGGGTGCTAAAAAGAGCAGCGTCGGCATGCTTAGCACGTTGTTTGGTAGAAATCCACGTGCGCGTTCTGCCAAAAGCACCATTTGCATGCACATCTTGTGGTTTTGCAGAAAACTTCATCCGCGTCTACCAAAAGATGCATGTGCATGCTTAAAACGCGTTTTCGCACAAATCCGTGCGCGGGTGCTAAAAAGAGCAGCATCGGCATGCCTAGCACGTCGTTTGGTAGAAATCCACGTGCATGTTCTGCCAAAAGCACCATTTGCATGCACATCTTGTGGTTTTGCAGAAAACTTCATTCGCGTCTACCAAAAGATGCATGTGCATGCTTAAAACGCGCTTTCGCACAAATCCGTGCGCGGGTGCTAAAAAGAGCAGCATCGGCATGCTTAGCACGTCGTTTGGTAGAAATCCACGTGCGCGTTCTGCCAAAAGCACCATTTGCACGCACATCTTGTGGTTTTGCAGAGAACTTCATCCGCGTCTACCAAAAGATGCATGTGCATGCTTAAAACGCGTTTTCGCACAAATCCGTGCGCAGGTGCTAAAAAGAGCAGCATCGGCATGCTTAGCACGTCGTTTGGTAGAAATCCACGTGCGCGTTCTGCCAAAAGCACCATTTGCATGCACATCTTGTGGTTTTTCAGAAAACTTCATCCGCGTCTACGTAAAGATGCATGTGCGTGCTTAAAACGCGTTTTCGCACAAATCCGTGCGCGGGTGCTAAAAAGAGCAGCATCGGCACGCTTAGCACGTCGTTTGGTAGAAATCCACGTGCGCGTTCTGCCAAAAGCCCCATTTGCATGCACATCTTGTGGTTTTGCAGAAAACTTCATCCGCGTCTACCAAAAGATGCATGTGCATGCTTAAAACGCGTTTTCGCACAAATCCGTGCGCGGGTGCTAAAAAGAGCAGCATCGGCATGCTTAGCACGTCGTTTGGTAGAAATCCACGTGGGCGTTCTGCCAAAAGCACCATTTGCATGCACATCTTGTGGTTTTGCAGAAAACTTCATCCGCGTCTACCAAAAGATGCATGTGCATGCTTAAAACGCGTTTTCGCACAAATCCGTGCGCGGGTGCTAAAAAGAACAGCATCGGCATGCTTAGCACGTCGTTTGGTAGAAATCCACGTGCGCGTTCTGCCAAAAGCACCATTTGCATGCACATCTTGTGGTTTTGCAGAAAACTTCATCCGCGTCTACCGAAAGATGCATGTGCATGCTTAAAACGCGTTTTCGCACAAATCCGTGCGCGGGTGCTAAAAAGAGCAGCATCGGCATGCTTAGCACGTCGTTTGGTAGAAATCCACGTGCGCGTTCTGCCAAAAGCACCATTTGCATGCACATCTTGTGGTTTTGCAGAAAACTTCATCCGCGTCTACCAAAAGATGCATGTGCATGCTTAAAACGCGTTTTCGCAAAAATCCGTGCGCGGGTGCTAAAAAGAGCAGCATCGGCATGCTTAGCACGTCGTTTGGTAGAAATCCACGTGCGCGTTCTGCCAAAAGCACAATTTGCATGCACATCTTGTGGTTTTGCAGAAAACTTCATTCGCGTCTACCAAAAGATGCATCTGCATGCTTAAAACGCGTTTTCGCACAAATCCGTGCGCGGGTGCTAAAAAGAGCAGAATCGGCATGCTTAGCACGTCGTTTGGTAGAAATCCACGTGCGCGTTCTGCCAAAAGCACCATTTGCATGCACATCTTGTGGTTTTGCAGAAAACTTCATCCGCGTCTACCAAAAGATGCATGTGCATGCTTAAAATGCGTTTTCGCACAAATCCGTGCGCGGGTGCTAAAAAGAGCAGCGTCGGCATGCTTAGCACGTCGTTTGGTAGAAATCCACGTGCGCGTTCTGCCAAAAGCACCATTTGCATGCACATCTTGTGGTTTTGCAGAAAACTTCATCCGCGTCTACCAAAAGATGCATGTGCATGCTTAAAACGCGTTTTCGCACAAATCCGTGCGCGGGTGCTAAAAAGAGCAGCATCGGCATTTAGCACGTCGTTTGGTAGAAATCCACGTGCGCGTTCTGCCAAAAGCACCATTTGCATGCACATCTTGTGGTTTTGCAGAAAACTTCATCCGCGTCTACCAAAAGATGCATGTGCATGCTTAAAACGCGTTTTCGCACAAATCCGTGCGCGGGTGCTAAAAAGAGCAGCATCGGCATGCCTAGCACGTCGTTTGGTAGAAATCCACGTGCGCGTTCTGCCAAAAGCACCATTTGCATGCACATCTTGTGGTTTTGCAGAAAACTTCATTCGCGTCTACCAAAAGATGCATGTGCATGCTTAAAACGCGTTTTCGCACAAATCCGTGCGCGGGTGCTAAAAAGAGCAGCATCGGCATGCTTAGCACGTCGTTTGGTAGAAATCCACGTGCGCGTTCTGCCAAAAGCACCATTTGCACGCACATCTTGTGGTTTTGCAGAGAACTTCATCCGCGTCTACCAAAAGATGCATGTGCATGCTTAAAACGCGTTTTCGCACAAATCCGTGCGCAGGTGCTAAAAAGAGCAGCATCGGCATGCTTAGCACGTCGTTTGGTAGAAATCCACGTGCGCGTTCTGCCAAAAGCACCATTTGCATGCACATCTTGTGGTTTTTCAGAAAACTTCATCCGCGTCTACGAAAAGATGCATGTGCATGCTTAAAACGCGTTTTCGCACAAATCCGTGCGCGGGTGCTAAAAAGAGCAGCATCGGCACGCTTAGCACGTCGTTTGGTAGAAATCCACGTGCGCGTTCTGCCAAAAGCCCCATTTGCATGCACATCTTGTGGTTTTGCAGAAAACTTCATCCGCGTCTATCAAAAGATGCATGTGCATGCTTAAAACGCGTTTTCGCACAAATCCGTGCGCGGGTGCTAAAAAGAGCAGCATCGGCATGCTTAGCACGTCGTTTGGTAGAAATCCACGTGGGCGTTCTGCCAAAAGCACCATTTGCATGCACATCTTGTGGTTTTGCAGAAAACTTCATCCGCGTCTACCAAAAGATGCATGTGCATGCTTAAAACGCGTTTTCGCACAAATCCATGCGCGGGTGCTAAAAAGAACAGCATCGGCATGCTTAGCACGTCGTTTGGTAGAAATCCACGTGCGCGTTCTGCCAAAAGCACCATTTGCATGCACATCTTGTGGTTTTGCAGAAAACTTCATCCGCGTCTACCAAAAGATGCATGTGCATGCTTAAAACGCGTTTTCGCACAAATCCGTGCGCGGGTGCTAAAAAGAGCAGCATTGGCATGCTTAGCACGTCGTTTGGTAGAAATCCACGTGCGCGTTCTGCCAAAAGCACCATTTGCATGCACATCTTGTGGTTTTGCAGAAAACTTCATCCGCGTCTACCAAAAGATGCATGTGCATGCTTAAAACGCGTTTTCGCACAAACCCGTGCGCGGGTGCTAAAAAGAGCAGCATCGGCATGCTTAGCACGTCGTTTGGTAGAAATCGACGTGCGCGTTCTGCCAAAAGCACCCTTTGCATGCACATCTTGTGGTTTTGCAGAAAACTTCATCCGCATCTACCAAAAGATGCATGTGCATGCTTAAAACGCGTTTTCGCACAAATCCGTGCGCGGGTGCTAAAAAGAGCAGCATCGGCATGCTTAGCACGTCGTTTGGTAGAAATCCACGTGCGCGTTCTGCCAAAAGCACAATTTGCATGCACATCTTGTGGTTTTGCAGAAAACTTCATCCGCGTCTACCAAAAGATGCATGTGCATGCTTAAAACGCGTTTTCGCACAAATCCGTGCGCGGGTGCTAAAAAGAGCAGCATCGGCATGCTTAGCACGTCGTTTGGTAGAAATCCACGTGCGCGTTCTGCCAAAAGCACCATTTGCATGCACATCTTGTGCTTTTGCAGAAAACTTCATCCGCGTCTACCAAAAGATGCATGTGCATGCTTAAAACGCGTTTTCGCACAAATCCGTGCGCGGGTGCTAAAAAGAGCAGCATCGGCATGCTTAGCACGTCGTTTGGTAGAAATCCACGTGCGCGTTCTGCAAAAAGCACCATTTGCATGCACATCTTGTGGTTTTGCAGAAAACTTCATCCGCGTCTACCAAAAGATGCATGTGCATGCTTAAAACGCGTTTTCGCACAAATCCTTGCGCAGGTGCTAAAAAGAGCAGCATCGGCATGCTTAGCACGTCGTTTGGTAGAAATCCACGTGCGCGTTCTGCCAAAAGCACCATTTGCATGCACATCTTGTGGTTTTTCAGAAAACTTCATCCGCGTCTACCAAAAGATGCATGTGCATGCTTAAAACGCGTTTTCGCACAAATCCGTGCGCGGGTGCTAAAAAGAGCAGCATCGGCATGCTTAGCACGTCGTTTGGTAGAAATCCACGTGCGCGTTCTGCCAAAAGCACCCTTTGCATGCACATCTTGTGGTGTTGCAGAAAACTTCATCCGCGTCTACCAAAAGATGCATGTGCATGCTTAAAACGCGTTTTTCGCACAAATCCGTGCGCGGGTGCTAAAAGAGCAGCATCGGCATGCTTAGCACGTCCGTTTTGGTAGAAATCCACGTGCGCGTTCTGCCAAAAGCACAATTTGCATGCACATCTTGTGGTTTTGCAGAAAACTTCATTCGCGTCTACCAAAAGATGCATCTGCATGCTTAAAACGCGTTTTCGCACAAATCCGTGCGCGGGGTGCTAAAAAGAGCAGAATCGGCATGCTTAGCACGTCGTTTGGTAGAAATCCACGTGCGCGTTCTGCCAAAAGCACCATTTGCATGCACATCTTGTCGTTTTGCAGAAAACTTCATCCGCGTCTACCAAAAGATGCATGTGCATGCTTAAAATGCGTTTTCGCACAAATCCGTGCGCGGGTGCTAAAAAGAGCAGCGTCGGCATGCTTAGCACGTCGTTTGGTAGAAATCCACGTGCGCGTTCTGCCAAAAGCACCATTTGCATGCACATCTTGTGGTTTTGCAGAAAACTTCATCCGCGTCTACCAAAAGATGCATGTGCATGCTTAAAACGCGTTTTCGCACAAATCCGTGCGCGGGTGCTAAAAAGAGCAGCATCGGCATTTAGCACGTCGTTTGGTAGAAATCCACGTGCGCGTTCTGCCAAAAGCACCATTTGCATGCACATCTTGTGGTTTTGCAGAAAACTTCATCCGCGTCTACCAAAAGATGCATGTGCATGCTTAAAACGCGTTTTCGCACAAATCCGTGCGCGGGTGCTAAAAAGAGCAGCATCGGCATGCCTAGCACGTCGTTTGGTAGAAATCCACGTGCGCGTTCTGCCAAAAGCACCATTTGCATGCACATCTTGTGGTTTTGCAGAAAACTTCATTCGCGTCTACCAAAAGATGCATGTGCATGCTTAAAACGCGTTTTCGCACAAATCCGTGCGCGGGTGCTAAAAAGAGCAGCATCGGCATGCTTAGCACGTCGTTTGGTAGAAATCCACGTGCGCGTTCTGCCAAAAGCACCATTTGCACGCACATCTTGTGGTTTTGCAGAGAACTTCATCCGCGTCTACCAAAAGATGCATGTGCATGCTTAAAACGCGTTTTCGCACAAATCCGTGCGCGGGTGCTAAAAAGAGCAGCATCGGCACGCTTAGCACGTCGTTTGGTAGAAATCCACGTGCGCGTTCTGCCAAAAGCCCCATTTGCATGCACATCTTGTGGTTTTGCAGAAAACTTCATCCGCGTCTACCAAAAGATGCATGTGCATGCTTAAAACGCGTTTTCGCACAAATCCGTGCGCGGGTGCTAAAAGAGCAGCATCGGCATGCTTAGCACGTCGTTTGGTAGAAATCCACGTGGGCGTTCTGCCAAAAGCACCATTTGCATGTACATCTTGTGGTTTTGCAGAAAACTTCATCCGCGTCTACCAAAAGATGCATGTGCATGCTTAAAAACGCGTTTTCGCACAAATCCGTGCGCGGGTGCTAAAAAGAACAGCATCGGCATGCTTAGCACGTCGTTTGGTAGAAATCCACGTGCGCGTTCTGCCAAAAGCACCATTTGCATGCACATCTTGTGGTTTTGCAGAAAACTTCATCCGCGTCTACCAAAAGATGCATGTGCATGCTTAAAACGCGTTTTCGCACAAACCCGTGCGCGGGTGCTAAAAAGAGCAGCATCGGCATGCTTAGCACGTCGTTTGGTAGAAATCGACGTGCGCGTTCTGCCAAAAGCACCCTTTGCATGCACATCTTGTGGTTTTGCAGAAAACTTCATCCGCATCTACCAAAAGATGCATGTGCATGCTTAAAACGCGTTTTCGCACAAATCCGTGCGCGGGTGCTAAAAAGAGCAGCATCGGCATGCTTAGCACGTCGTTTGGTAGAAATCCACGTGCGCGTTCTGCCAAAAGCACAATTTGCATGCACATCTTGTGGTTTTGCAGAAAACTTCATCCGCGTCTACCAAAAGATGCATGTGCATGCTTAAAACGCGTTTTCGCACAAATCCGTGCGCGGGTGCTAAAAAGAGCAGCATCGGCATGCTTAGCACGTCGTTTGGTAGAAATCCACGTGCGCGTTCTGCCAAAAGCACCATTTGCATGCACATCTTGTGCTTTTGCAGAAAACTTCATCCGCGTCTACCAAAAGATGCATGTGCATGCTTAAAACGCGTTTTCGCACAAATCCGTGCGCGGGTGCTAAAAAGAGCAGCATCGGCATGCTTAGCACGTCGTTTGGTAGAAATCCACGTGCGCGTTCTGCAAAAAGCACCATTTGCATGCACATCTTGTGGTTTTGCAGAAAACTTCATCCGCGTCTACCAAAAGATGCATGTGCATGCTTAAAACGCGTTTTCGCACAAATCCGTGCGCGGGTGCTAAAAAGAGCAGCATCGGCATGCTTAGCACGTCGTTTGGTAGAAATCCACGTGCGCGTTCTGCCAAAAGCACCCTTTGCATGCACATCTTGTGGTGTTGCAGAAAACTTCATCCGCGTCTACCAAAAGATGCATGTGCATGCTTAAAACGCGTTTTCGCACAAATCCGTGCGCGGGTGCTAAAAAGAGCAGAATCGGCATGCTTAGCACGTCGTTTGGTAGAAATCCACGTGCGCGTTCTGCCAAAAGCACATTTGCATGCACATCTTGTGGTTTTGCAGAAAACTTCATCCGCGTCTACCAAAAGATGCATGTGCATGCTTAAAATGCGTTTTCGCACAAATCCGTGCGCGGGTGCTAAAAAGAGCAGCGTCGGCATGCTTAGCACGTCGTTTGGTAGAAATCCACGTGCGCGTTCTGCAAAAAGCACCATTTGCATGCACATCTTGTGGTTTTTCAGAAAACTTCATCCGCGTCTACCAAAAGATGCATGTGCATGCTTAAAACGCGTTTTCGCACAAATCCGTGCGCGGGTGCTAAAAAGAGCAGCATCGGCATGCTTAGCACGTCGTTTGGTAGAAATCCACGTGCGCGTTCTGCCAAAAGCACCCTTTGCATGCACATCTTGTGGTGTTGCAGAAAACTTCATCCGCGTCTACCAAAAGATGCATGTGCATGCTTAAAACGCGTTTTCGCACAAATCCGTGCGCGGGTGCTAAAAAGAGCAGAATCGGCATGCTTAGCACGTCGTTTGGTAGAAATCCACGTGCGCGTTCTGCCAAAAGCACATTTGCATGCACATCTTGTGGTTTTGCAGAAAACTTCATCCGCGTCTACCAAAAGATGCATGTGCATGCTTAAAATGCGTTTTCGCACAAATCCGTGCGCGGGTGCTAAAAAGAGCAGCGTCGGCATGCTTAGCACGTCGTTTGGTAGAAATCCACGTGCGCGTTCTGCCAAAAGCACCATTTGCATGCACATCTTGTGGTTTTGCAGAAAACTTCATCCGCGTCTACCAAAAGATGCATGTGCATGCTTAAAACGCGTTTTCGCACAAATCCGTGCGCGGGTGCTAAAAAGAGCAGCATCGGCATGCCTAGCACGTCGTTTGGTAGAAATCCACGTGCGCGTTCTGCCAAAAGCACCATTTGCATGCACATCTTGTGGTTTTGCAGAAAACTTCATTCGCGTCTACCAAAAGATGCATGTGCATGCTTAAAACGCGTTTTCGCACAAATCCGTGCGCGGGTGCTAAAAAGAGCAGCATCGGCATGCTTAGCACGTCGTTTGGTAGAAATCCACGTGCGCGTTCTGCCAAAAGCACCATTTGCACGCACATCTTGTGGTTTTGCAGAGAACTTCATCCGCGTTTACCAAAAGATGCATGTGCATGCTTAAAACGCGTTTTCGCACAAATCCGTGCGCAGGTGCTAAAAAGAGCAGCATCGGCATGCTTAGCACGTCGTTTGGTAGAAATCCACGTGCGCGTTCTGCCAAAAGCACCATTTGCATGCACATCTTGTGGTTTTTCAGAAAACTTCATCCGCGTCTACGAAAAGATGCATGTGCATGCTTAAAACGCGTTTTCGTACAAATCCGTGCGCGGGTGCTAAAAAGAGCAGCATCGGCACGCTTAGCACGTCGTTTGGTAGAAATCCACGTGCGCGTTCTGCCAAAAGCCCCATTTGCATGCACATATTGTGGTTTTGCAGAAAACTTCATCCGCGTCTACCAAAAGATGCATGTGCATGCTTAAAACGCGTTTTCGCACAAATCCGTGCGCGGGTGCTAAAAAGAGCAGCATCGGCATGCTTAGCACGTCGTTTGGTAGAAATCCACGTGGGCGTTCTGCCAAAAGCACCATTTGCATGCACATCTTGTGGTTTTGCAGAAAACTTCATCCGCGTCTACCAAAAGATGCATGTGCATGCTTAAAACGCGTTTTCGCACAAATCCGTGCGCGGGTGCTAAAAAGAACAGCATCGGCATGCTTAGCACGTCGTTTGGTAGAAATCCACGTGCGCGTTCTGCCAAAAGCACCATTTGCATGCACATCTTGTGGTTTTGCAGAAAACTTCATCCGCGTCTACCAAAAGATGCATGTGCATGCTTAAAACGCGTTTTCGCACAAATCCGTGCGCGGGTGCTAAAAAGAGCAGCATCGGCATGCTTAGCACGTCGTTTGGTAGAAATCCACGTGCGCGTTCTGCCAAAAGCACCATTTGCATGCACATCTTGTGGTTTTGCAGAAAACTTCATCCGCGTCTACCAAAAGATGCATGTGCATGCTTAAAACGCGTTTTCGCACAAACCCGTGCGCGGGTGCTAAAAAGAGCAGCATCGGCATGCTTAGCACGTCGTTTGGTAGAAATCCACGTGCGCGTTCTGCCAAAAGCACCCTTTGCATGCACATCTTGTGGTTTTGCAGAAAACTTCATCCGCATCTACCAAAAGATGCATGTGCATGCTTAAAACGCGTTTTCGCACAAATCCGTGCGCGGGTGCTAAAAAGAGCAGCATCGGCATGCTTAGCACGTCGTTTGGTAGAAATCCACGTGCGCGTTCTGCCAAAAGCACAATTTGCATGCACATCTTGTGGTTTTGCAGAAAACTTCATCCGCGTCTACCAAAAGATGCATGTGCATGCTTAAAACGCGTTTTCGCACAAATCCGTGCGCGGGTGCTAAAAAGAGCAGCATCGGCATGCTTAGCACGTCGTTTGGTAGAAATCCACGTGCGCGTTCTGCCAAAAGCACCATTTGCATGCACATCTTGTGCTTTTGCAGAAAACTTCATCCGCGTCTACCAAAAGATGCATGTGCATGCTTAAAACGCGTTTTCGCACAAATCCGTGCGCGCGTGCTAAAAAGAGCAGCATCGGCATGCTTAGCACGTCGTTTGGTAGAAATCCACGTGCGCGTTCTGCAAAAAGCACCATTTGCATGCACATCTTGTGGTTTTGCAGAAAACTTCATCCGCGTCTACCAAAAGATGCATGTGCATGCTTAAAACGCGTTTTCGCACAAATCCTTGCGCAGGTGCTAAAAAGAGCAGCATCGGCATGCTTAGCGCGTCGTTTGGTAGAAATCCACGTGCGCGTTCTGCCAAAAGCACCATTTGCATGCACATCTTGTGGTTTTTCAGAAAACTTCATCCGCGTCTACCAAAAGATGCATGTGCATGCTTAAAACGCGTTTTCGCACAAATCCGTGCGCGGGTGCTAAAAAGAGCAGCATCGGCATGCTTAGCACGTCGTTTGGTAGAAATCCACGTGCGCGTTCTGCCAAAAGCACCATTTGCATGCACATCTTGTGGTTTTGCAGAAAACTTCATCCGCGTCTACCAAAAGATGCATGTGCATGCTTAAAACGCGTTTTCGCACAAATCCGTGCGCGGGTGCTAAAAAGAGCAGCATCGGCATGCTTAGCACGTCGTTTGGTAGAAATCCACGTGGGCGTTCTGCCAAAAGCACCATTTGCATGCACATCTTGTGGTTTTGCAGAAAACTTCATCCGCGTCTACCAAAAGATGCATGTGCATGCTTAAAACGCGTTTTCGCACAAATCCGTGCGCGGGTGCTAAAAAGAACAGCATCGGCATGCCTAGCACGTCGTTTGGTAGAAATCCACGTGCGCGTTCTGCAAAAAGCACCATTTGCATGCACATCTTGTGGTTTTGCAGAAAACTTCATCCGCGTCTACCAAAAGATGCATGTGCATGCTTAAAACGCGTTTTCGCACAAATCCGTGCACGGGTGCTAAAAAGAGCAGCATCGGCATGCTTAGCACGTCGTTTGGTAGAAATCCACGTGCGCGTTCTGCCAAAAGCACCATTTGCATGCACATCTTGTGGTTTTGCAGAAAACTTCATCCGCGTCTACCAAAAGATGCATGTGATTGCTTAAAACGCGTTTTCGCACAAATCCGTGCGCGGGTGCTAAAAAGAGCAGCATCGGCATGCTTAGCACGTCGTTTGGTAGAAACCCACGTGCGCGTTCTGCAAAAAGCACCATTTGCATGCACATCTTGTGGTTTTGCAGAAAACTTCATCCGCGTCTACCAAAAGATACATGTGCATGCTTAAAACGCGTTTTCGCACAAATGCGTGCGCGGGTGCTAAAAAGAGCAGCATCGGCATGCTTAGCACGTCGTTTGGTAGAAATCCACGTGCGCGTTCTGCCAAAAGCACCATTTGCATGCACATCTTGTGGTTTTGCAGAAAACTTCATCCGCGTCTACCAAAAGATGCATGTGCATGCTTAAAACGCGTTTTCGCACAAATCCGTGCGCGGGTGCTAAAAAGAGTAGCATCGGCATGCTTAGCACGTCGTTTGGTAGAAATCCACGTGCGCGTTCTGCCAAAAGCACCATTTGCATGCACATCTTGTGGTTTTGCAGAAAACTTCATCCGCGTCTACCAAAAGATGCATGTGCATGCTTAAAACGCGTTTTCGCACAAATGCGTGCGCGGGTGCTAAAAAGAGCAGCATCGGCATGCTTAGCACGTCGTTTGGTAGAAATCCACGTGCGCGTTCTGCAAAAAGCACCATTTGCATGCACATCTTGTGGTTTTGCAGAAAACTTCATCCGCGTCTACCAAAAGATGCATGTGCATGCTTAAAACGCGTTTTCGCACAAATCCGTTCGCGGGTGCTAAAAAGAGCAGCATCGGCATGCTTAGCACGTCGTTCAGTAGAAATCCACGTGCGCGTTCTGCCAAAAGCACCATTTGCATGCACATCTTGTGGTTTTGCAGAAAACTTCATCCGCGTCGACCAAAAAATGCATGTGCATGCTTAAAACGCGTTTTCGCACAAATGCGTGCGCGGGTGCTAAAAAGAGCAGCATCGGCATGCTTAGCACGTCGTTTGGTAGAAATCCACGTGCGCGTTCTGCCAAAAGCACCATTTGCATGCACATCTTGTGGTTTTGCAGAAAACTTCATCCGCGTCTACCAAAAGATGCATGTACATGCTTAAAACGTGTTTTCGCACAAATCCTTGCGCGGGCGCTAAAAAGAGCAGCATCGGCATGCTTAGCACGTCGTTTGGTAGAAATCCACGTGCGCGTTCTGCCAAAAGCACCATTTGCATGCATATCTTGTGGTTTTGCAGAAAACTTCATCCGCGTCTACCAAAAGATGCATGTGCATGCTTAAAACGCGTTTTCGCACAAATGCGTGCGCGGGTGCTAAAAAGAGCAGCATCGGCATGCTTAGCACGTCGTTTGGTAGAAATCCACGTGCGCGTTCTGCCAAAAGCACCATTTGCATGCACATCTTGTGGTTTTGCAGAAAACTTCATCCGCGTCTACCAAAAGATGCATGTGCATGCTTAAAACGCGTTTTCGCACAAATCCGTGCGCGGGTGCTAAAAAGAGCAGCATCGGCATGCTTAGCACGTCGTTTGGTAGAAATCCACGTGCGCGTTCTGCCAAAAGCACCATTTGCATGCACATCTTGTGGTTTTGCAGAAAACTTCATCTGCGTCTACCAAAAGATGCATGTGCATGCTTAAAACGCGTTTTCGCACAAATGCGTGCGCGGGTGCTAAAAAGAGCAGCATCGGCATGCTTAGCACGTCGTTTGGTAGAAATCCAGGTGCGCGTTCTGCCAAAAGCACCATTTGCATGCACATCTTGTGGTTTTGCAGAAAACTTCATCCGCGTCTACCAAAAGATGCATGTGCATGCTTAAAACGCGTTTTCGCACAAATCCGTTCGCGGGTGCTAAAAAGAGCAGCATCGGCATGCTTAGCACGTCGTTTGGTAGAAATCCACGTGCGCGTTCTGCCAAAAGCACCATTTGCATGCACATCTTGTGGTTTTGCAGAAAACTTCATCCGCGTCTACCAAAAGATGCATGTGCATGCTTAAAACGCGTTTTCGCACAAATCCGTTCGCGGGTGCTAAAAAGAGCAGCATCGGCATGCTTAGCACGTCGTTTGGTAGAAATCCACGTGCGCGTTCTGCCAAAAGCACCATTTGCATGCACATATTGTGGTTTTGCAGAAAACTTCATCCGCGTCTACCAAAAGATGCATGTGCATGCTTAAAACGCGTTTTCGCACAAATGCGTGCGCGGGTGCTAAAATGAGCAGCATCGGCATGCTTAGCACGTCGTTTGGTAGAAATCCACGTGCGCGTTCTGCCAAAAGCACCATTTGCATGCACATCTTGTGGTTTTGCAGAAAACTTCATCCGCGTCTACCAAAAGATGCATGTGCATGCTTAAAACGCGTTTTCGCACAAATCCTTGCGCGGGTGCTAAAAAGAGCAGCATCGGCATGCTTAGCATGTCGTTTGGTAAAAATCCACGTGCGCGTTCTGCCAAAAGCACCATTTGCATGCACATCTTGCGGTTTTGCAGAAAACTTCATCCGCGTCTACCAAAAGATGCATGTGCATGCTTAGAACGCGTTTTCGCACAAATCCGTGCGCGGGTGCTAAAAAGAGCAGCATCGGCATGCTTAGCGCGTCGTTTGGTAGAAATCCACGTGCGCGTTCTGCCAACAGCACCATTTGCATGCACATCTTGTCGTTTTGCAGAAAACTTCATCCGCGTCTACCAAAAGATGCATGTGCATGCTTAAAACGCGTTTTCGCACAAATCCGTGCGCGGGTGCTAAAAAGAGCAGCATCGGCATGCTTAGCACGTCGTTTGGTAGAAATCCACGTGCGCGTTCTGCCAAAAGCACCATTTGCATGCACATCTTGTGGTTTTGCAGAAAACTTCATCCGCGTCTACCAAAAGATGCATGTGCATGCTTAAAACGCGTTTTCGCACAAATCCGTGCGCGGGTGCTAAAAAGAGCAGCATCGGCATGCTTAGCACGTCGTTTGGTAGAAATCCACGTGCGCGTTCTGCCAAAAGCACCATTTGCATGCACATCTTGTGGTTTTGCAGAAAACTTCATCCGCGTCTACCAAAAGATGCATGTGCATGCTTAAAACGCGTTTTCGCACAAATCCGTTCGCGGGTGCTAAAAAGAGCAGCATCGGTATGCTTAGCACGTCGTTCAGTAGAAATCCACGTGCGCGTTCTGCCAAAAGCACCATTTGCATGCACATCTTGTGGTTTTGCAGAAAACTTCATCCGCGTCTACCAAAAGATGCATGTGCATGCTTAAAACGCGTTTTCGCACAAATGCGTGCGCGGGTGCTAAAAAGAGCAGCATCGGCATGCTTAGCACGTCGTTTGGTAGAAATCCACGTGCGCGTTCTCCCAAAAGCACCATTTGCATGCACATCTTGTGGTTTTGCAGAAAACTTCATCCGCGTCTACCAAAAGATGCATGTACATGCTTAAAACGCGTTTTCGCACAAATCCTTGCGCGGGCGCTAAAAAGAGCAGCATCGGCATGCTTAGCACGTCGTTTGGTAGAAATCCACGTGCGCGTTCTGCCAAAAGCACCATTTGCATGCACATCTTGTGGTTTTGCAGAAAACTTCATCCGCGTCTACCAAAAGATGCATGTGCATGCTTAAAACGCGTTTTCGCACAAATGCGTGCGCGGGTGCTAAAATGAGCAGCATCGGCATGCTTAGCACGTCGTTTGGTAGAAATCCACGTGCGCGTTCTGCCAAAAGCACCATTTGCATGCACATCTTGTGGTTTTGCAGAAAACTTCATCCGCGTCTACCAAAAGATGCATGTGCATGCTTAAAACGCGTTTTCGCACAAATCCTTGCGCGGGTGCTAAAAAGAGCAGCATCGGCATGCTTAGCACGTCGTTTGGTAAAAATCCACGTGCGCGTTCTGCCAAAAGCACCATTTGCATGCACATCTTGCGGTTTTGCAGAAAACTTCATCCGCGTCTACCAAAAGATGCATGTGCATGCTTAGAACGCGTTTTCGCACAAATCCGTGCGCGGGTGCTAAAAAGAGCAGCATCGGCATGCTTAGCACGTCGTTTGGTAGAAATCCACGTGCGCGTTCTGCCAAAAGCACCATTTGCATGCACATCTTGTGGTTTTGCAGAAAACTTCATCCGCGTCTACCAAAAGATGCATGTGCATGCTTAAAACGCGTTTTCGCACAAATCCGTTCGCGGGTGCTAAAAAGAGCAGCATCGGTATGCTTAGCACGTCGTTCAGTAGAAATCCACGTGCGCGTTCTGCCAAAAGCACCATTTGCATGCACATCTTGTGGTTTTGCAGAAAACTTCATCCGCGTCTACCAAAAGATGCATGTGCATGCTTAAAACGCGTTTTCGCACAAATGCGTGCGCGGGTGCTAAAAAGAGCAGCATCGGCATGCTTAGCACGTCGTTTGGTAGAAATCCACGTGCGCGTTCTGCCAAAAGCACCATTTGCATGCACATCTTGTGGTTTTGCAGAAAACTTCATCCGCGTCTACCAAAAGATGCATGTACATGCTTAAAACGCGTTTTCGCACAAATCCTTGCGCGGGCGCTAAAAAGAGCAGCATCGGCATGCTTAGCACGTCGTTTGGTAGAAATCCACGTGCGCGTTCTGCCAAAAGCACCATTTGCATGCACATCTTGTGGTTTTGCAGAAAACTTCATCCGCGTCTACCAAAAGATGCATGTGCATGCTTAAAACGCGTTTTCGCACAAATCCGTGCGCGGGTGCTAAAAAGAGCAGCATCGGCATGCTTAGCACGTCGTTTGGTAGAAATCCACGTGCGCGTTCTGCCAAAAGCACCATTTGCATGCACATCTTGTGGTTTTGCAGAAAACTTCATCCGCGTCTACCAAAAGATGCATGTGCATGCTTAAAACGCGTTTTCGCACAAATCCGTGCGCGGGTGCTAAAAAGAGCAGCATCGGCATGCTTAGCACGTCGTTTGGTAGAAATCCACGTGCGCGTTCTGCCAAAAGCACCATTTGCATGCACATCTTGTGGTTTTGCAGAAAACTTCATCCGCGTCTACCAAAAGATGCATGTGCATGCTTAAAACGCGTTTTCGCACAAATCCGTTCGCGGGTGCTAAAAAGAGCAGCATCGGTATGCTTAGCACGTCGTTCAGTAGAAATCCACGTGCGCGTTCTGCCAAAAGCACCATTTGCATGCACATCTTGTGGTTTTGCAGAAAACTTCATCCGCGTCTACCAAAAGATGCATGTGCATGCTTAAAACGCGTTTTCGCACAAATGCGTGCGCGGGTGCTAAAAAGAGCAGCATCGGCATGCTTAGCACGTCGTTTGGTAGAAATCCACGTGCGCGTTCTGCCAAAAGCACCATTTGCATGCACATCTTGTGGTTTTGCAGAAAACTTCATCCGCGTCTACCAAAAGATGCATGTGCATGCTTAAAACGCGTTTTCGCACAAATGCGTGCGCGGGTGCTAAAAAGAGCAGCATCGGCATGCTTAGCACGTCGTTTGGTAGAAATCCACGTGCGCGTTCTGCCAAAAGCACCATTTGCATGCACATCTTGTGGTTTTGCAGAAAACTTCATCCGCGTCTACCAAAAGATGCATGTACATGCTTAAAACGCGTTTTCGCACAAATCCTTGCGCGGGCGCTAAAAAGAGCAGCATCGGCATGCTTAGCACGTCGCTTGGTAGAAATCCACGTGCGCGTTCTGCCAAAAGCACCATTTGCATGCA
The DNA here is from genome assembly GCF_023375885.2 of Dermacentor andersoni. Lineage (NCBI taxonomy): Eukaryota > Metazoa > Arthropoda > Arachnida > Ixodida > Ixodidae > Dermacentor > Dermacentor andersoni. Next base: position 52,480 of record NW_027314985.1, read on the forward strand.
CATCTTGTGGTTTTGCAGAAAACTTCATCCGCGTCTACCAAAAGATGCATGTGCATGCTTAAAACGCGTTTTCGCACAAATCCGTGCGCGGGTGCTAAAAAGAGCAGCATCGGCATGCTTAGCACGTCGTTTGGTAGAAATCCACGTGCGCGTTCTGCCAACAGCACCATTTGCATGCACATCTTGTGGTTTTGCAGAAAACTTCATCCGCGTCTACCAAAAGATGTATGTGCATGCTTAAAACGCGTTTTCGCACAAATCCGTGCGCGGGTGCTAAAAAGAGCAGCATCGGCATGCTTAGCACGCCGTTTGGTAGAAATCCACGTGCGCGTTCTGCCAAAAGCACCATTTGCATGCACATCTTGTGGTTTTGCAGAAAACTTCATCCGCGTCTACCAAAAGATGCATGTACATGCTTAAAACGCGTTTTCGCACAAATGCGTGCGCGGGTGCTAAAAAGAGGAGCATCGGCATGCTTAGCACGTCGTTTGGTAGAAATCCACGTGCGCGTTCTGCCAAAAGCACCATTTGCATGCACATCTTGTGGTTTTGCAGAAAACTTCATCCGCGTCTACCAAAAGATGCATGTGCATGCTTAAAACGCGTTTTCGCACAAATCCGTTCGCGGGTGCTAAAAAGAGCAGCATCGGCATGCTTAGCACGTCGTTTGGTAGAAATCCACGTGCGCGTTCTGCCAAAAGCACCATTTGCGTGCACATCTTGTGGTTTTGCAGAAAACTTCATCCGCGTCTACCAAAAGATGCATGTGCATGCTTAAAACGCGTTTTCGCACAAATGCGTGCGCGGGTGCTAAAAAGAGCAGCATTGGCATGCTTAGCACGTCGTTTGGTAGAAATCCACGTGCGCGTTCTGCCAAAAGCACCATTTGCATGCACATCTTGTGGTTTTGCAGAAAACTTCATCCGCGTCTACCAAAATATGCATGTGCATGCTTAAAACGAGTTTTCGCACAAATCCTCTAGCGGGTGCTAAAAAGAGCAGCATCGGCATGCTTAGCACGTCGTTTGGTAGAAATCCACGTGCGCGTTCTGCCAAAAGCACCATTTGCATGCACATCTTGTGGTTTTGCAGAAAACTTCATCCGCGTCTACCAAAATATGCATGTGCATGCTTAAAACGCGTTTTCGCACAAATGCGTGCGCGGGTGCTAAAAAGAGCAGCATCGGCATGCTTAGCACGTCGTTTGGTAGAAATCCACGTGCGCGTTCTGCAAAAAGCACCATTTGCATGCACATCTTGTGGTTTTGCAGAAAGCTTCATCCGCGTCTACCAAAAGATGCATGTGCATGCTTAAAACGCGTTTTCGCACAAATGCGTGCGCGGGTGCTAAAAAGAGCAGCATCGGCATGCTTAGCACGTCGTTTGGTAGAAATCCACGTGCGCGTTCTCCCAAAAGCACCATTTGCATGCACATTTTGTGGTTTTGCAGAAAACTTCATCCGCGTCTACCAAAAGATGCATGTGCTTGCTTAAAACGCGTTTTCGCACAAATCCGTTCGCGGGTGCTAAAAAGAGCAGCATCGGCATGCTTAGCACGTCGTTTGGTAGAAATCCACGTGCGCGTTCTGCCAAAAGCACCATTTGCATGCACATCTTGTGGTTTTGCAGAAAACTTCATCCGCGTCTACCAAAAGATGCATGTGCATGCTTAAAACGCGTTTTCGCACAAATGCGTGCGCGGGTGCTAAAAAGAGCAGCATCGGCATGCTTAGCATGTCGTTTGGTAGAAATCCACGTGCGCGTTCTGCCAAAAGCACCATTTGCATGCACATCTTGTGGTTTTGCAGAAAACTTCATCCGCGTCTACCAAAAGATGCATGTGCATGCTTAAAACGCGTTTTCGCACAAATCCTTGCGCGGTTGCTAAAAAGAGCAGCATCGGCATGCTTAGCACGTCGTTTGGTAGAAATCCACGTGCGCGTTCTGCCAAAAGCACCATTTCCATGCACATCTTGTGGTTTTGCAGAAAACTTCATTCGCGTCTACCAAAAGATGCATGTGCATGCTTAAAATGCGTTTTCGCACAAATCCGTGCGCGGGTGCTAAAAAGAGCAGCGTCGGCATGCTTAGCACGTCGTTTGGTAGAAATCCACGTGCGCGTTCTGCCAAAAGCACCATTTGCATGCACATCTTGTGGTTTTGCAGAAAACTTCATCCGCGTCTACCAAAAGATGCATGTGCATGCTTAAAACGCGTTTTCGCACAAATCCGTGCGCGGGTGCTAAAAAGAGCAGCATCGGCATGCTTAGCACGTCGTTTGGTAGAAATCCACGTGCGCGTTCTGCCAAAAGCACCATTTGCATGCACATCTTGTGGTTTTGCAGAAAACTTCATCCGCGTCTACCAAAAGATGCATGTGCATGCTTAAAACGCGTTTTCGCACAAATGCGTGCGCGGGTGCTAAAAACAGCAGCATCGGCATGCTTAGCACGTCGTTTGGTAGAAATCCACGTGCGCGTTCTGCCAAAAGCACCATTTGCATGCACATCTTGTGGTTTTGCAGAAAACTTCATCCGCGTCTACCAAAAGATGCATGTGCATGCTTAAAACGCGTTTTCGCACAAATCCGTGCGCGGGTGCTAAAAAGAGCAGCATCGGCATGCTTAGCACGTCGTTTGGTAGAAATCCACGTGCGCGTTCTGCCAAAAGCACCATTTGCATGCACATCTTGTGGTTTTGCAGAAAACTTCATCCGCGTCTACCAAAAGATGCATGTGCATGCTTAAAACGCGTTTTCGCACAAATCCGTTCGCGGGTGCTAAAAAGAGCAGCATCGGTATGCTTAGCACGTCGTTCAGTAGAAATCCACGTGCGCGTTCTGCCAAAAGCACCATTTGCATGCACATCTTGTGGTTTTGCAGAAAACTTCATCCGCGTCTACCAAATGATGCATGTGCATGCTTAAAACGCGTTTTCGCACAAATGCGTGCGCGGGTGCTAAAAAGAGCAGCATCGGCATGCTTAGCACGTCGTTTGGTAGAAATCCACGTGCGCGTTCTGCCAAAAGCACCATTTGCATGCACATCTTGTGGTTTTGCAGAAAACTTCATCCCCGTCTACCAAAAGATGCATGTACATGCTTAAAACGCGTTTTCGCACAAATCCTTGCGCGGGCGCTAAAAAGAGCAGCATCGGCATGCTTAGCACGTCGTTTGGTAGAAATCCACGTGCGCGTTCTGCCAAAAGCACCATTTGCATGCACATCTTGTGGTTTTGCAGAAAACTTCATCCGCGTCTACCAAAAGATGCATGTGCATGCTTAAAAGGCGTTTTCGCACAAATCCGTGCGCGGGTGCTAAAAAGAGCAGCATCGGCATGCTTAGCACGTCGTTTGGTAGAAATCCACGTGCGCGTTCTTCCAACAGCACCATTTGCATGCACATCTTGTGGTTTTGCAGAAAACTTCATCCGCGTCTACCAAAAGATGCATGTGCATGCTTAAAACGCGTTTTCGCACAAATCCGTGCGCGGGTGCTAAAAAGAGCAGCATCGGCATGCTTAGCACGTCGTTTGGTAGAAATCCACGTGCGCGTTCTGCCAAAAGCACCATTTGCATGCACACATTGTGGTTTTGCAGAAAACTTCATCCGCGTCTACCAAAAGAAGCATGTGCATGCTTAAAACGCGTTTTCGCACAAATCCGTGCGCGGGTGCTAAAAAGAGCAGCATCGGCACGCTTAGCACGTCGTTTGGTAGAAATCCACGTGCGCGTTCTGCCAAAAGCACCATTTGCATGCACATCTTGTGGTTTTGCAGAAAACTTCATCCGCGTCTACCAAAAGATGCATGTGCATGCTTAAAACGCGTTTTCGCACAAATCCGTGCGCGGCTGCTAAAAAGAGCAGCATCGGCATGCTTAGCACGTCGTTTGGTAGAAATCCACGTGCGCGTTCTGCCAAAAGCACCATTTGCATGCACATCTTGTGGTTTTGCAGAAAACTTCATCCGCGTCTACCAAAAGATGCATGTGCATGCTTAAAACGCGTTTTCGCACAAATGCGTGCGCGGGTGCTAAAAAGAGCAGCATCGGCATGCTTAGCACGTCGTTTGGTAGAAATCCACGTGCGCGTTCTGCAAAAAGCACCATTTGCATGCACATCTTGTGGTTTTGCAGAAAGCTTCATCCGCGTCTACCAAAAGATGCATGTGCATGCTTAAAACGCGTTTTCGCACAAATGCGTGCGCGGGTGCTAAAAAGAGCAGCATCGGCATGCTTAGCACGTCATTTGGTAGAAATCCACGTGCGCGTTCTCCCAAAAGCACCATTTGCATGCACATTTTGTGGTTTTGCAGAAAACTTCATCCGCGTCTACCAAAAGATGCATGTGCTTGCTTAAAACGCGTTTTCGCACAAATCCGTTCGCGGGTGCTAAAAAGAGCAGCATCGGCATGCTTAGCACGTCGTTTGGTAGAAATCCACGTGCGCGTTCTGCCAAAAGCACCATTTGCATGCACATCTTGTGGTTTTGCAGAAAACTTCATCCGCGTCTACCAAAAGATGCATGTGCATGCTTAAAACGCGTTTTCGCACAAATGCGTGCGCGGGTGCTAAAAAGAGCAGCATCGGCATGCTTAGCATGTCGTTTGGTAGAAATCCACGTGCGCGTTCTGCCAAAAGCACCATTTGCATGCACATCTTGTGGTTTTGCAGAAAACTTCATCCGCGTCTACCAAAAGATGCATGTGCATGCTTAAAACGCGTTTTCGCACAAATCCTTGCGCGGTTGCTAAAAAGAGCAGCATCGGCATGCTTAGCACGTCGTTTGGTAGAAATCCACGTGCGCGTTCTGCCAAAAGCACCATTTCCATGCACATCTTGTGGTTTTGCAGAAAACTTCATCCGCGTCTACCAAAAGATGCATGTGCATGCTTAAAATGCGTTTTCGCACAAATCCGTGCGCGGGTGCTAAAAAGAGCAGCGTCGGCATGCTTAGCACGTCGTTTGGTAGAAATCCACGTGCGCGTTCTGCCAAAAGCACCATTTGCATGCACATCTTGTGGTTTTGCAGAAAACTTCATCCGCGTCTACCAAAAGATGCGTGTGCATGCTTAAAACGCGTTTTCGCACAAATCCGTGCGCGGGTGCTAAAAAGAGCAGCATCGGCATGCTTAGCACGTCGTTTGGTAGAAATCCACGTGCGCGTTCTGCCAAAAGCACCATTTGCATGCACATCTTGTGGTTTTGCAGAAAACTTCATCCGCGTCTACCAAAAGATGCATGTGCATGCTTAAAACGCGTTTTCGCACAAATGCGTGCGCGGGTGCTAAAAAGAGCAGCATCGGCATGCTTAGCACGTCGTTTGGTAGAAATCCACGTGCGCGTTCTGCCAAAAGCACCATTTGCATGCACATCTTGTGGTTTTGCAGAAAACTTCATCCCCGTCTACCAAAAGATGCATGTACATGCTTAAAACGCGTTTTCGCACAAATCCTTGCGCGGGCGCTAAAAAGAGCAGCATCGGCATGCTTAGCACGTCGTTTGGTAGAAATCCACGTGCGCGTTCTGCCAAAAGCACCATTTGCATGCACATCTTGTGGTTTTGCAGAAAACTTCATCCGTGTCTACCAAAAGATGCATGTGCATGCTTAAAACGCGTTTTCGCACAAATGCGTGCGCGGGTGCTAAAAAGAGCAGCATCGGCATGCTTAGCATGTCGTTTGGTAGAAATCCACGTGCGCGTTCTGCCAAAAGCACCATTTGCATGGACATCTTGTGGTTTTGCAGAAAACTTCATCCGCGTCTACCAAAAGATGCATGTGCATGCTTAAAACGCGTTTTCGCACAAATCCTTGCGCGGTTGCTAAAAAGAGCAGCATCGGCATGCTTAGCACGGCGTTTGGTAGAAATCCACGTGCGCGTTCTGCCAAAAGCACCATTTCCATGCACATCTTGTGGTTTTGCAGAAAACTTCATCCGCGTCTACCAAAAGATGCATGTGCATGCTTAAAATGCGTTTTCGCACAAATCCGTGCGCGGGTGCTAAAAAGAGCAGCGTCGGCATGCTTAGCACGTCGTTTGGTAGAAATCCACGTGCGCGTTCTGCCAAAAGCACCATTTGCATGCACATCTTGTGGTTTTGCAGAAAACTTCATCCGCGTCTACCAAAAGATGCATGTGCATGCTTAAAACGCGTTTTCGCACAAATCCGTGCGCGGGTGCTAAAAAGAGCAGCATCGGCATGCTTAGCACGTCGTTTGGTAGAAATCCACGTGCGCGTTCTGCCAAAAGCACCATTTGCATGCACATCTTGTGGTTTTGCAGAAAACTTCATCCGCGTCTACCAAAAGATGCATGTGCATGCTTAAAACGCGTTTTCGCACAAATGCGTGCGCGGGTGCTAAAAAGAGCAGCATCGGCATGCTTAGCACGTCGTTTGGTAGAAATCCACGTGCGCGTTCTGCCAAAAGCACCATTTGCATGCACATTTTGTGGTTTTGCAGAAAACTTCATCCGCGTCTACCAAAAGATGCATGTGCATGCTTAAAACGCGTATTCGCACAAATCCGTGCGCGGGTGCTAAAAAGAGCAGCATCGGCATGCTTAGCACGTCGTTTGGTAGAAATCCACGTGCGCGTTCTGCCAAAAGCACCATTTGCATGCACATCTTGTGGTTTTGCAGAAAACTTCATCCGCGTCTACCAAAAGATGCATGTGCATGCTTAAAACGCGTTTTCGCACAAATCCGTTCGCGGGTGCTAAAAAGAGCAGCATCGGTATGCTTAGCACGTCGTTCAGTAGAAATCCACGTGCGCGTTCTGCCAAAAGCACCATTTGCATGCACATCTTGTGGTTTTGCAGAAAACTTCATCCGCGTCTACCAAAAGATGCATGTGCATGCTTAAAACGCGTTTTCGCACAAATGCGTGCGCGGGTGCTAAAAAGAGCAGCATCGGCATGCTTAGCACGTCGTTTGGTAGAAATCCACGTGCGCGTTCTGCCAAAAGCACCATTTGCATGCACATCTTGTGGTTTTGCAGAAAACTTCATCCCCGTCTACCAAAAGATGCATGTACATGCTTAAAACGCGTTTTCGCACAAATCCTTGCGCGGGCGCTAAAAAGAGCAGCATCGGCATGCTTAGCACGTCGTTTGGTAGAAATCCACGTGCGCGTTCTGCCAAAAGCACCATTTGCATGCACATCTTGTGGTTTTGCAGAAAACTTCATCCGCGTCTACCAAAAGATGCATGTGCATGCTTAAAACGCGTTTTCGCACAAATCCGTGCGCGGGTGCTAAAAAGAGCAGCATCGGCATGCTTAGCACGTCGTTTGGTAGAAATCCACGTGCGCGTTCTGCCAACAGCACCATTTGCATGCACATCTTGTGGTTTTGCAGAAAACTTCATCCGCGTCTACCAAAAGATGCATGTGCATGCTTAAAACGCGTTTTCGCACAAATCCGTGCGCGGGTGCTAAAAAGAGCAGCATCGGCATGCTTAGCACGTCGTTTGGTAGAAATCCACGTGCGCGTTCTGCCAAAAGCACCATTTGCATGAACATCTTGTGGTTTTGCAGAAAACTTCATCCGCGTCTACCAAAAGATGCATGTACATGCTTAAAACGCGTTTTCGCACAAATCCTTGCGCGGGCGCTAAAAAGAGCAGCATCGGCATGCTTAGCACGTCGTTTGGTAGAAATCCACGTGCGCGTTCTGTCAAAAGCATCATTTGCATGCACATCTTGTGGTTTTGCAGAAAACTTCATCCGCGTCTACCAAAAGATGCATGTGCATGCTTAAAACGCGTTTTCGCACAAATCCGTGCGCGGGTGCTAAAAAGAGCAGCATCGGCATGCTTAGCACGTCGTTTGGTAGAAATCCACGTGCGCGTTCTGCCAACAGCACCATTTGCATGCACATCTTGTGGTTTTGCAGAAAACTTCATCCGCGTCTACCAAAAGATGCATGTGCATGCTTAAAACGCGTTTTCGCACAAATCCGTGCGCGGGTGCTAAAAAGAGCAGCATCGGCATGCTTAGCACGTCGTTTGGTAGAAATCCACGTGCGCGTTCTGCCAAAAGCACCATTTGCATGCACATCTTGTGGTTTTGCAGAAAACTTCATCCGCGTCTACCAAAAGATGCATGTGCATGCTTAAAACGCGTTTTCGCACAAATCCTTGCGCGGGTGCTAAAAAGAGCAGCATCGGCATGCTTAGCACGTCGTTTGGTAAAAATCCACGTGCGCGTTCTGCCAAAAGCACCATTTGCATGCACATCTTGCGGTTTTGCAGAAAACTTCATCCGCGTCTACCAAAAGATGCATGTGCATGCTTAAAACGCGTTTTCGCACAAATCCGTGCGCGGGTGCTAAAAAGAGCAGCATCGGCATGCTTAGCACGTCGTTTGGTAGAAATCCACGTGCGCGTTCTGCCAACAGCACCATTTGCATGCACATCTTGTCGTTTTGCAGAAAACTTCATCCGCGTCTACCAAAAGATGCATGTGCATGCTTAAAACGCGTTTTCGCACAAATCCGTGCGCGGGTGCTAAAAAGAGCAGCATCGGCATGCTTAGCACGTCGTTTGGTAGAAATCCACGTGCGCGTTCTGCCAAAAGCACCATTTGCATGCACATCTTGTGGTTTTGCAGAAAACTTCATCCGCGTCTACCAAAAGATGCATGTGCATGCTTAAAACGCGTTTTCGCACAAATCCGTGCGCGGGTGCTAAAAAGAGCAGCATCGGCATGCTTAGCACGTCGTTTGGTAGAAATCCACGTGCGCGTTCTGCCAAAAGCACCATTTGCATGCACATCTTGTGGTTTTGCAGAAAACTTCATCCGCGTCTACCAAAAGATGCATGTGCATGCTTAAAACGCGTTTTCGCACAAATCCGTTCGCGGGTGCTAAAAAGAGCAGCATCGGTATGCTTAGCACGTCGTTCAGTAGAAATCCACGTGCGCGTTCTGCCAAAAGCACCATTTGCATGCACATCTTGTGGTTTTGCAGAAAACTTCATCCGCGTCTACCAAAAGATGCATGTGCATGCTTTAAAACGCGTTTTCGCACAAATGCGTGCGCGGGTGCTAAAAAGAGCAGCATCGGCATGCTTAGCACGTCGTTTGGTAGAAATCCACGTGCGCGTTCTGCCAAAAGCACCATTTGCATGCACATCTTGTGGTTTTGCAGGAAACTTCATCCGCGTCTACCAAAAGATGCATGTACATGCTTAAAACGCGTTTTCGCACAAATCCTTGCGCGGGCGCTAAAAAGAGCAGCATCGGCATGCTTAGCACGTCGTTTGGTAGAAATCCACGTGCGCGTTCTGCCAAAAGCACCATTTGCATGCACATCTTGTGGTTTTGCAGAAAACTTCATCCGCGTCTACCAAAAGATGCATGTGCATGCTTAAAACGCGTTTTCGCACAAATCCGTGCGCGGGTGCTAAAAAGAGCAGCATCGGCATGCTTAGCACGTCGTTTGGTAGAAATCCACGTGCGCGTTCTGCCAACAGCACCATTTGCATGCACATCTTGTGGTTTTGCAGAAAACTTCATCCGCGTCTACCAAAAGATGCATGTGCATGCTTAAAACGCGTTTTCGCACAAATCCGTGCGCGGGTGCTAAAAAGAGCAGCATCGGCATGCTTAGCACGTCGTTTGGTAGAAATCCACGTGCGCGTTCTGCCAAAAGCACCATTTGCATGCACATCTTGTGGTTTTGCAGAAAACTTCATCCGCGTCTACCAAAAGATGCATGTACATGCTTAAAACGCGTTTTCGCACAAATCCTTGCGCGGGCGCTAAAAAGAGCAGCATCGGCATGCTTAGCACGTCGTTTGGTAGAAATCCACGTGCGCGTTCTGTCAAAAGCATCATTTGCATGCACATCTTGTGGTTTTGCAGAAAACTTCATCCGCGTCTACCAAAAGATGCATGTGCATGCTTAAAACGCGTTTTCGCACAAATCCGTGCGCGGGTGCTAAAAAGAGCAGCATCGGCATGCTTAGCACGTCGTTTGGTAGAAATCCACGTGCGCGTTCTGCCAACAGCACCATTTGCATGCACATCTTGTGGTTTTGCAGAAAACTTCATCCGCGTCTACCAAAAGATGCATGTGCATGCTTAAAACGCGTTTTCGCACAAATCCGTGCGCGGGTGCTAAAAAGAGCAGCGTCGGCATGCTTAGCACGTCGTTTGGTAGAAATCCACGTGCGCGTTCTGCCAAAAGCACCATTTGCATGCATATCTTGTGGTTTTGCAGAAAACTTCATCCGCGTCTACCAAAAGATGCATGTGCATGCTTAAAACGCGTTCTCGCACAAATCCGTGCGCGGGTGCTAAAAAGAGCAGCATCGGCATGCTTAGCACGTCGTTTGGTAGAAATCCACGTGCGCGTTCTGCCAAAAGCACCATTTGCATGCACATCTTGTGGTTTTGCAGAAAACTTCATCCGCGTCTACCAAAAGATGCATGTGATTGCTTAAAACGCGTTTTCGCACAAATCCGTGCGCGGGTGCTAAAAAGAGCAGCATCGGCATGCTTAGCACGTCGTTTGGTAGAAATCCAGGTGCGCGTTCTGCAAAAAGCACCATTTGCATGCACATCTTGTGGTTTTGCAGAAAACTTCATCCGCGTCTACCAAAAGATGCATGTGCATGCTTAAAACGCGTTTTCGCACAAATGCGTGCGCGGGTGCTAAAAAGAGCAGCATCGGCATGCTTAGCACGTCGTTTGGTAGAAATCCACGTGCGCGTTCTGCCAAAAGCACCATTTGCATGCACATCTTGTGGTTTTGCAGAAAACTTCATCCGCGTCTACCAAAAGATGCATGTGCATGCTTAAAACGCGTTTTCGCACAAATGCGTGCGCGGGTGCTAAAAAGAGCAGCATCGGCATGCTTAGCACGTCGTTTGGTAGAAATTCACGTGCGCGTACTGCAAAAAGCACCATTTGCATGCACATCTTGCGGTTTTGCAGAAAACTTCATCCGCGTCTACCAAAAGATGCATGTGCATGCTTAAAACGCGTTTTCGCACAAATGCGTGCGCGGGTGCTAAAAAGAGCAGCATCGGCATGCTTAGCACGTCGTTTGGTAGAAATCCACGTGCGCGTTCTGCCAAAAGCACCATTTGCATGCACATCTTGTGGTTTTGCAGAAAACTTCATCCGCGTCTATCAAAAGATGCATGTGCATGCTTAAAACGCGTTTTCGCACAAATCCGTGCGCGGGTGCTAAAAAGAGCAGCATCGGCATGCTTAGCACGTCGTTTGGTAGAAATCCACGTGCGCGTTCTGCCAACAGCACCATTTGCATGCACATCTTGTGGTTTTGCAGAAAACTTCATCCGCGTCTACCAAAAGATGCATGTGCATGCTTAAAACGCGTTTTCGCACAAATCCGTGCGCGGGTGCTAAAAAGAGCAGCATCGGCATGCTTAGCACGTCGTTTGGTAGAAATCCACGTGCGCGTTCTGCCAAAAGCACCATTTGCATGCACATCTTGTGGTTTTGCAGAAAACTTCATCCGCGTCTACCAAAAGATGCATGTACATGCTTAAAACGCGTTTTCGCACAAATCCTTGCGCGGGCGCTAAAAAGAGCAGCATCGGCATGCTTAGCACGTCGTTTGGTAGAAATCCACGTGCGCGTTCTGTCAAAAGCATCATTTGCATGCACATCTTGTGGTTTTGCAGAAAACTTCATCCGCGTCTACCAAAAGATGCATGTGCATGCTTAAAACGCGTTTTCGCACAAATCCGTGCGCGGGTGCTAAAAAGAGCAGCATCGGCATGCTTAGCACGTCGTTTGGTAGAAATCCACGTGCGCGTTCTGCCAACAGCACCATTTGCATGCACATCTTGTGGTTTTGCAGAAAACTTCATCCGCGTCTACCAAAAGATGCATGTGCATGCTTAAAACGCGTTTTCGCACAAATCCGTTCGCGGGTGCTAAAAAGAGCAGCGTCGGCATGCTTAGCACGTCGTTTGGTAGAAATCCACGTGCGCGTTCTGCCAAAAGCACCATTTGCATGCACATCTTGTGGTTTTGCAGAAAACTTCATCCGCGTCTACCAAAAGATGCATGTGCATGCTTAAAACGCGTTCTCGCACAAATCCGTGCACGGGTGCTAAAAAGAGCAGCATCGGCATGCTTAGCACGTCGTTTGGTAGAAATCCACGTGCGCGTTCTGCCAAAAGCACCATTTGCATGCACATCTTGTGGTTTTGCAGAAAACTTCATCCGCGTCTACCAAAAGATGCATGTGATTGCTTAAAACACGTTTTCGCACAAATCCGTGCGCGGGTGCTAAAAAGAGCAGCATCGGCATGCTTAGCACGTCGTTTGGTAGAAATCCAGGTGCGCGTTCTGCAAAAAGCACCATTTGCATGCACATCTTGTGGTTTTGCAGAAAACTTCATCCGCGTCTACCAAAAGATGCATGTGCATGCTTAAAACGCGTTTTCGCACAAATGCGTGCGCGGGTGCTAAAAAGAGCAGCATCGGCATGCTTAGCACGTCGTTTGGTAGAAATCCACGTGCGCGTTCTGCCAAAAGCACCATTTGCATGCACATCTTGTGGTTTTGCAGAAAACTTCATCCGCGTCTACCAAAAGATGCATGTGCATGCTTAAAACGCGTTTTCGCACAAATGCGTGCGCGGGTGCTAAAAAGAGCAGCATCGGCATGCTTAGCACGTCGTTTGGTAGAAATTCACGTGCGCGTACTGCAAAAAGCACCATTTGCATGCACATCTTGCGGTTTTGCAGAAAACTTCATCCGCGTCTACCAAAAGATGCATGTGCATGCTTAAAACGCGTTTTCGCACAAATGCGTGCGCGGGTGCTAAAAAGAGCAGCATCGGCATGCTTAGCACGTCGTTTGGTAGAAATCCACGTGCGCGTTCTGCCAAAAGCACCATTTGCATGCACATCTTGTGGTTTTGCAGAAAACTTCATCCGCGTCTATCAAAAGATGCATGTGCATGCTTAAAACGCGTTTTCGCACAAATGCGTGCGTGGGTGCTAAAAAGAGCAGCATCGGCATGCTTAGCACGTCGTTTGGTAGAAATCCACGTGCGCGTTCTGCAAAAAGCACCATTTGCATGCACATCTTGTGGTTTTGCAGAAAACTTCATCCGCGTCTACCAAAAGATGCATGTGCATGCTTAAAACGCGTTTTCGCACAAATGCGTGCGCGGGTGCTAAAAAGAGGAGCATCGGCATGCTTAGCACGTCGTTTGGTAGAAATACACGTGCGCGTTCTGCCAAAAGCACCATTTGCATGCACATCTTGTGGTTTTGCAGAAAACTTCATCCACGTCTACCAAAAGATGCATGTGCATGCTTAAAACGCGTTTTCGCACAAATCCGTTCGCGGGTGCTAAAAAGAGCAGCATCGGCATGCTTAGCACGTCGTTTGGTAGAAATCCACGTGCGCGTTCTGCCAAAAGCACCATTTGCGTGCACATCTTGTGGTTTTGCAGAAAACTTCATCCGCGTCTACCAAAAGATGCATGTGCATGCTTAAAACGCGTTTTCGCACAAATGCGTGCGCGGGTGCTAAAAAGAGCAGCATCGGCATGCTTAGCACGTCGTTTGGTAGAAATCCACGTGCGCGTTCTGCCAAAAGCACCATTTGCATGCACATCTTGTGGTTTTGCAGAAAACTTCATCCGCGTCTACCAAAATATGCATGTGCATGCTTAAAACGAGTTTTCGCACAAATCCTCTAGCGGGTGCTAAAAAGAGCAGCATCGGCATGCTTAGCACGTCGTTTGGTAGAAATCCACGTGCGCGTTCTGCCAAAAGCACCATTTGCATGCACATCTTGTGGTTTTGCAGAAAACTTCATCCGCGTCTACCAAAAGATGCATGTGCATGCTTAAAACGCGTTTTCGCACAAATGCCTGCGCGGGTGCTAAAAAGAGCAGCATCGGCATGCTTAACACGTCGTTTGGTAGAAATCCACGTGCGCGTTCTGCCAAAAGCACCATTTGCATGCACATCTTGTAGTTTTGCAGAAAACTTCATCCGCGTCTACCAAAAGATGCATGTGCATGCTTAAAATGCGTTTTCGCACAAATCCGTGCGCGGGTGCTAAAAAGAGCAGCATCGGCCTGCTTAGCACGTCGTTTGGTAGAAATCCACGTGCGCGTTCTGCCAAAAGCACCATTTGCATGCACATCTTGTGGTTTTGCAGAAAACTTCATCCGCGTCTACCAAAAGAAGCATGTCCATGCTTAAAACGCGTTTTCGCACAAATCCGTGCGCGGGTGCTAAAAAGAGCAGCATCGGTATGCTTAGCACGTCGTTTGGTAGAAATCCACGTGCGCGTTCTGCCAAAAGCACCATTTGCATGCACATCTTGTGGTTTTGCAGAGAACTTCATCCGCGTCTACCAAAAGATGCATGTGCATGCTTAAAACGCGTTTTCGCACAAATCCGTGCGCGGGTGCTAAAAAGAGCAGCATCGGCATGCTTAGCACGTCGTTTGGTAGAAATGCACGTGCGCGTTCTGCAAAAAGCACCATTTGCATGCACATCTTGTGGTTTTGCATAAACTTCATCCGCGTCTACCAAAAGATGCATGTGCATGCTTAAAACGCGTTTTCGCACAAATCCGTGCGCGGGTGCTAAAAAGAGCAGCATCGGCATGCTTAGCACGTCGTTTGGTAGAAATCCACGTGCGCGTTCTGCCAAAAGCACCATTTGCATGCACATCTTGTGGTTTTGCAGAAAACTTCATCCGCGTCTGCCAAAAGATGCATGTGCATGCTTAAAACGCGTTTTCGCACAAATCCGTGCGCGGGTGCTAAAAAGAGCAGCATCGGCATGCTTAGCACGTCGTTCAGTAGAAATCCACGTGCGCGTTCTGCCAAAAGCACCATTTGCATGCACATCTTGTGGTTTTGCAGAAAACTTCATCCGCGTCTACCAAAAGATGCATGTGCATGCTTAAAACGCGTTTTCGCACAAATGCGTGCGCGGGTGCTAAAAAGAGCAGCATCGGCATGCTTAGCACGTCGTTTGGTAGAAATCCACGTGCGCGTTCTGCCAAAAACACCATTTGCATGCACATCTTGTGGTTTTGCAGAAAACTTCATCCGCGTCTACCAAAAGATGCATGTACATGCTTAAAACGCGTTTTCGCACAAATCCTTGCGCGGGCGCTAAAAAGAGCAGCATCGGCATGCTTAGCACGTCGTTTGGTAGAAATCTACGTGCGCGTTCTGCCAAAAGCACCATTTGCATGCACATCTTGTGGTTTTGCAGAAAACTTCATCCGCGTCTACCAAAAGATGCATGTGCATGCTTAAAACGCGTTTTCGCACAAATCCGTGCGCGGGTGCTAAAAAGAGCAGCATCGGCATGCTTAGCACGTCGTTTGGTAGAAATCCACGTGCGCGTTCTGCCAACAGCACCATTTGCATGCACATCTTGTGGTTTTGCAGAAAACTTCATCCGCGTCTACCAAAAGATGCATGTGCATGCTTAAAACGCGTTTTCGCACAAATCCGTGCGCGGGTGCTAAGAAGAGCAGCATCGGCATGCTTAGCACGTCGTTTGGTAGAAATCCACGTGCGCGTTCTGCCAAAAGCACCATTTGCATGCACATCTTGTGGTTTTGCAGAAAACTTCATCCGCGTCTACCAAAAGATGCATGTGCATGCTTAAAATGCGTTTTCGCACAAATCCGTGCGCGGGTGCTAAAAAGAGCAGCGTCGGCATGCTTAGCACGTCGTTTGGTAGAAATCCACGTGCGCGTTCTGCCAAAAGCACCATTTGCATGCACATCTTGTGGTTTTGCAGAGAACTTCATCCGCGTCTACCAAAAGATGCATGTGCATGCTTAAAACGCGTTTTCGCACAAATCCGTGCGCGGGTGCTAAAAAGAGCAGCATCGGCATGCTTAGCACGTCGTTTGGTAGAAATGCACGTGCGCGTTCTGCAAAAAGCACCATTTGCATGCACATCTTGTGGTTTTGCATAAACTTCATCCGCGTCTACCAAAAGATGCATGTGCATGCTTAAAACGCGTTTTCGCACAAATCCGTGCGCGGGTGCTAAAAAGAGCAGCATCGGCATGCTTAGCACGTCGTTTGGTAGAAATCCACGTGCGCGTTCTGCCAAAAGCACCATTTGCATGCACATCTTGTGGTTTTGCAGAAAACTTCATCCGCGTCTGCCAAAAGATGCATGTGCATGCTTAAAACGCGTTTTCGCACAAATCCGTGCGCGGGTGCTAAAAAGAGCAGCATCGGCATGCTTAGCACGTCGTTCAGTAGAAATCCACGTGCGCGTTCTGCCAAAAGCACCATTTGCATGCACATCTTGTGGTTTTGCAGAAAACTTCATCCGCGTCTACCAAAAGATGCATGTGCATGCTTAAAACGCGTTTTCGCACAAATGCGTGCGCGGGTGCTAAAAAGAGCAGCATCGGCATGCTTAGCACGTCGTTTGGTAGAAATCCACGTGCGCGTTCTGCCAAAAGCACCATTTGCATGCACATCTTGTGGTTTTGCAGAAAACTTCATCCGCGTCTACCAAAAGATGCATGTACATGCTTAAAACGCGTTTTCGCACAAATCCTTGCGCGGGCGCTAAAAAGAGCAGCATCGGCATGCTTAGCACGTCGTTTGGTAGAAATCTACGTGCGCGTTCTGCCAAAAGCACCATTTGCATGCACATCTTGTGGTTTTGCAGAAAACTTCATCCGCGTCTACCAAAAGATGCATGTGCATGCTTAAAACGCGTTTTCGCACAAATCCGTGCGCGGGTGCTAAAAAGAGCAGCATCGGCATGCTTAGCACGTCGTTTGGTAGAAATCCACGTGCGCGTTCTGCCAACAGCACCATTTGCATGCACATCTTGTGGTTTTGCAGAAAACTTCATCCGCGTCTACCAAAAGATGCATGTGCATGCTTAAAACGCGTTTTCGCACAAATCCGTGCGCGGGTGCTAAGAAGAGCAGCATCGGCATGCTTAGCACGTCGTTTGGTAGAAATCCACGTGCGCGTTCTGCCAAAAGCACCATTTGCATGCACATCTTGTGGTTTTGCAGAAAACTTCATCCGCGTCTACCAAAAGATGCATGTGCATGCTTAAAATGCGTTTTCGCACAAATCCGTGCGCGGGTGCTAAAAAGAGCAGCGTCGGCATGCTTAGCACGTCGTTTGGTAGAAATCCACGTGCGCGTTCTGCCGAAAGCACCATTTGCATGCACATCTTGTGGTTTTGCAGAAAACTTCATCCGCGTCTACCAAAAGATGCATGTGCATGCTTAAAACGCGTTTTCGCACAAATCCGTGCGCGGGTGCTAAAAAGAGCAGCATCGGCATGCTTAGCACGTCGTTTGGTAGAAATCCACGTGCGCGTTCTGCCAAAAGCACCATTTGCATGCACATCTTGTGGTTTTGCAGAAAACTTCATCCGCGTCTACCAAAAGATGCATGTGCATGCTTAAAACGCGTTTTCGCACAAATCCGTGCGCGGGTGCTAAAAAGAGCAGCATCGGCATGCCTAGCACGTCGTTTGGTAGAAATCCACGTGCGCGTTCTGCCAAAAGCACCATTTGCATGCACATCTTGTGGTTTTGCAGAAAACTTCATTCGCGTCTACCAAAAGATGCATGTGCATGCTTAAAACGCGTTTTCGCACAAATCCGTGCGCGGGTGCTAAAAAGAGCAGCATCGGCATGTTTAGCACGTCGTTTGGTAGAAATCCACGTGCGCGTTCTGCCAAAAGCACCATTTGCACGCACATCTTGTGGTTTTGCAGAGAACTTCATCCGCGTCTACCAAAAGATGCATGTGCATGCTTAAAACGCGTTTTCGCACAAATCCGTGCGCAGGTGCTAAAAAGAGCAGCATCGGCATGCTTAGCACGTCGTTTGGTAGAAATCCACGTGCGCGTTCTGCGAAAAGCACCATTTGCATGCACATCTTGTGGTTTTGCAGAAAACTTCATCCGCGTCTACCAAAAGATGCATGTGCATGCTTAAAACGCGTTTTCGCACAAATGCGTGCGCGGGTGCTAAAAAGAGCAGCATCGGCATGCTTAGCACGTCGTTTGGTAGAAATCCACGTGCGCGTTCTGCCAAAAGCACCATTTGCATGCACATCTTGTGGTTTTGCAGAAAACTTCATCCGCGTCTACCAAAAGATGCATGTGCATGCTTAAAACGCGTTTTCGCACAAATGCGTGCGCGGGTCCTAAAAAGAGCAGCATCGGCATGCTTAGCACGTCGTTTGGTAGAAATTCATGTGCGCGTTCTGCAAAAAGCACCATTTGCATGCACATCTTGCGGTTTTGCAGAAAACTTCATCCGCGTCTACCAAAAGATGCATGTGCATGCTTAAAACGCGTTTTCGCACAAATGCGTGCGCGGGTGCTAAAAAGAGCAGCATCGGCATGCTTAGCACGTCGTTTGGTAGAAATCCACGTGCGCGTTCTGCCAAAAGCACCATTTGCATGCACATCTTGTGGTTTTGCAGAAAACTTCATCCGCGTCTATCAAAAGATGCATGTGCATGCTTAAAACGCGTTTTCGCACAAATGCTTGCGCGGGTGCTAAAAAGAGCAGCATCGGCATGCTTAGCACGTCGTTTGGTAGAAATCCACGTGCGCGTTCTGCAAAAAGCACCATTTGCATGCACATCTTGTGGTTTTGCAGAAAACTTCATCCGCGTCTACCAAAAGATGCATGTGCATGCTTAAAACGCGTTTTCGCACAAATGCGTGCGCGGGTGCTAAAAAGAGGAGCATCGGCATGCTTAGCACGTCGTTTGGTAGAAATCCACGTGCGCGTTCTGCCAAAAGCACCATTTGCATGCACATCTTGTGGTTTTGCAGAAAACTTCATCCGCGTCTACCAAAAGATGCATGTGCATGCTTAAAACGCGTTCTCGCACAAATCCTTGCGCGGGCGCTAAAAAGAGCAGCATCGGCATGCTTAGCACGTCGTTTGGTAGAAATCTACGTGCGCGTTCTGCCAAAAGCACCATTTGCATGCACATCTTGTGGTTTTGCAGAAAACTTCATCCGCGTCTACCAAAAGATGCATGTGCATGCTTAAAACGCGTTTTCGCACAAATCCGTGCGCGGGTGCTAAAAAGAGCAGCATCGGCATGCTTAGCACGTCGTTTGGTAGAAATCCACGTGCGCGTTCTGCCAACAGCACCATTTGCATGCACATCTTGTGGTTTTGCAGAAAACTTCATCCGCGTCTACCAAAAGATGCATGTGCATGCTTAAAACGCGTTTTCGCACAAATCCGTGCGCGGGTGCTAAGAAGAGCAGCATCGGCATGCTTAGCACGTCGTTTGGTAGAAATCCACGTGCGCGTTCTGCCAAAAGCACCATTTGCATGCACATCTTGTGGTTTTGCAGAAAACTTCATCCGCGTCTACCAAAAGATGCATGTGCATGCTTAAAATGCGTTTTCGCACAAATCCGTGCGCGGGTGCTAAAAAGAGCAGCGTCGGCATGCTTAGCACGTCGTTTGGTAGAAATCCACGTGCGCGTTCTGCCAAAAGCACCATTTGCATGCACATCTTGTGGTTTTGCAGAAAACTTCATCCGCGTCTACCAAAAGATGCATGTGCATGCTTAAAACGCGTTTTCGCACAAATCCGTGCGCGGGTGCTAAAAAGAGCAGCATCGGCATGCTTAGCACGTCGTTTGGTAGAAATCCACGTGCGCGTTCTGCCAAAAGCACCATTTGCATGCACATCTTGTCGTTTTGCAGAAAACTTCATCCGCGTCTACCAAAAGATGCATGTGCATGCTTAAAACGCGTTTTCGCACAAATCCGTGCGCGGGTGCTAAAAAGAGCAGCATCGGCATGCCTAGCACGTCGTTTGGTAGAAATCCACGTGCGCGTTGTGCCAAAAGCACCATTTGCATGCACATCTTGTGGTTTTGCAGAAAACTTCATTCGCGTCTACCAAAAGATGCATGTGCATGCTTAAAACGCGTTTTCGCACAAATCCGTGCGCGGGTGCTAAAAAGAGCAGCATCGGCATGCTTAGCACGTCGTTTGGTAGAAATCCACGTGCGCGTTCTGCCAAAAGCACCATTTGCACGCACATCTTGTGGTTTTGCAGAGAACTTCATCCGCGTCTACCAAAAGATGCATGTGCATGCTTAAAACGCGTTTTCGCACAAATGCGTGCGCGGGTGCTAAAAAGAGCAGCATCGGCATGCTTAGCACGTCGTTTGGTAGAAATCCACGTGCGCGTTCTGCCAAAAGCACCATTTGCATGCACATCTTGTGGTTTTGCAGAAAACTTCATCCGCGTCTATCAAAAGATGCATGTGCATGCTTAAAACGCGTTTTCGCACAAATGCTTGCGCGGGTGCTAAAAAGAGCAGCATCGGCATGCTTAGCACGTCGTTTGGTAGAAATCCACGTGCGCGTTCTGCAAAAAGCACCATTTGCATGCACATCTTGTGGTTTTGCAGAAAACTTCATCCGCGTCTACCAAAAGATGCATGTGCATGCTTAAAACGCGTTTTCGCACAAATGCGTGCGCGGGTGCTAAAAAGAGGAGCATCGGCATGCTTAGCACGTCGTTTGGTAGAAATCCACGTGCGCGTTCTGCCAAAAGCACCATTTGCATGCACATCTTGTGGTTTTGCAGAAAACTTCATCCGCGTCTACCAAAAGATGCATGTGCATGCTTAAAACGCGTTCTCGCACAAATCCTTGCGCGGGCGCTAAAAAGAGCAGCATCGGCATGCTTAGCACGTCGTTTGGTAGAAATCTACGTGCGCGTTCTGCCAAAAGCACCATTTGCATGCACATCTTGTGGTTTTGCAGAAAACTTCATCCGCGTCTACCAAAAGATGCATGTGCATGCTTAAAACGCGTTTTCGCACAAATCCGTGCGCGGGTGCTAAAAAGAGCAGCATCGGCATGCTTAGCACGTCGTTTGGTAGAAATCCACGTGCGCGTTCTGCCAACAGCACCATTTGCATGCACATCTTGTGGTTTTGCAGAAAACTTCATCCGCGTCTACCAAAAGATGCATGTGCATGCTTAAAACGCGTTTTCGCACAAATCCGTGCGCGGGTGCTAAGAAGAGCAGCATCGGCATGCTTAGCACGTCGTTTGGTAGAAATCCACGTGCGCGTTCTGCCAAAAGCACCATTTGCATGCACATCTTGTGGTTTTGCAGAAAACTTCATCCGCGTCTACCAAAAGATGCATGTGCATGCTTAAAATGCGTTTTCGCACAAATCCGTGCGCGGGTGCTAAAAAGAGCAGCGTCGGCATGCTTAGCACGTCGTTTGGTAGAAATCCACGTGCGCGTTCTGCCAAAAGCACCATTTGCATGCACATCTTGTGGTTTTGCAGAAAACTTCATCCGCGTCTACCAAAAGATGCATGTGCATGCTTAAAACGCGTTTTCGCACAAATTCGTGCGCGGGTGCTAAAAAGAGCAGCATCGGCATGCTTAGCACGTCGTTTGGTAGAAATCCACGTGCGCGTTCTGCCAAAAGCACCATTTGCATGCACATCTTGTCGTTTTGCAGAAAACTTCATCCGCGTCTACCAAAAGATGCATGTGCATGCTTAAAACGCGTTTTCGCACAAATCCGTGCGCGGGTGCTAAAAAGAGCAGCATCGGCATGCCTAGCACGTCGTTTGGTAGAAATCCACGTGCGCGTTCTGCCAAAAGCACCATTTGCATGCACATCTTGTGGTTTTGCAGAAAACTTCATTCGCGTCTACCAAAAGATGCATGTGCATGCTTAAAACGCGTTTTCGCACAAATCCGTGCGCGGGTGCTAAAAAGAGCAGCATCGGCATGCTTAGCACGTCGTTTGGTAGAAATCCACGTGCGCGTTCTGCCAAAAGCACCATTTGCACGCACATCTTGTGGTTTTGCAGAGAACTTCATCCGCGTCTACCAAAAGATGCATGTGCATGCTTAAAACGCGTTTTCGCACAAATCCGTGCGCAGGTGCTAAAAAGAGCAGCATCGGCATGCTTAGCACGTCGTTTGGTAGAAATCCACGTGCGCGTTCTGCGAAAAGCACCATTTGCATGCACATCTTGTGGTTTTGCAGAAAACTTCATCCGCGTCTACCAAAAGATGCAGGTGCATGCTTAAAACGCGTTTTCGCACAAATGCGTGCGCGGGTGCTAAAAAGAGCAGCATCGGCATGCTTAGCACGTCGTTTGGTAGAAATCCACGTGCGCGTTCTGCCAAAAGCACCATTTGCATGCACATCTTGTGGTTTTGCAGAAAACTTCATCCGCGTCTACCAAAAGATGCATGTGCATGCTTAAAACGCGTTTTCGCACAAATGCGTGCGCGGGTCCTAAAAAGAGCAGCATCGGCATGCTTAGCACGTCGTTTGGTAGAAATTCACGTGCGCGTTCTGCAAAAAGCACCATTTGCATGCACATCTTGCGGTTTTGCAGAAAACTTCATCCGCGTCTACCAAAAGATGCATGTGCATGCTTAAAACGCGTTTTCGCACAAATGCGTGCGCGGGTGCTAAAAAGAGCAGCATCGGCATGCTTAGCACGTCGTTTGGTAGAAATCCACGTGCGCGTTCTGCCAAAAGCACCATTTGCATGCAC
The DNA here is from genome assembly GCF_023375885.2 of Dermacentor andersoni. Taxonomy (NCBI): domain Eukaryota; kingdom Metazoa; phylum Arthropoda; class Arachnida; order Ixodida; family Ixodidae; genus Dermacentor; species Dermacentor andersoni. The sequence goes on from NW_027314985.1 coordinate 75,034, forward strand.
ATCTTGTGGTTTTGCAGAAAACTTCATCCGCGTCTATCAAAAGATGCATGTGCATGCTTAAAACGCGTTTTCGCACAAATGCTTGCGCGGGTGCTAAAAAGAGCAGCATCGGCATGCTTAGCACGTCGTTTGGTAGAAATCCACGTGCGCGTTCTGCAAAAAGCACCATTTGCATGCACATCTTGTGGTTTTGCAGAAAACTTCATCCGCGTCTACCAAAAGATGCATGTGCATGCTTAAAACGCGTTTTCGCACAAATGCGTCCGCGGGTGCTAAAAAGAGGAGCATCGGCATGCTTAGCACGTCGTTTGGTAGAAATCCACGTGCGCGTTCTGCCAAAAGCACCATTTGCATGCACATCTTGTGGTTTTGCAGAAAACTTCATCCGCGTCTACCAAAAGATGCATGTGCATGCTTAAAACGCGTTTTCGCACAAATCCGTTCGCGGGTGCTAAAAAGAGCAGCATCGGCATGCTTAGCACGTCGTTTGGTAGAAATCCACGTGCGCGTTCTGCCAAAAGCACCATTTGCGTGCACATCTTGTGGTTTTGCAGAAAACTTCATCCGCGTCTACCAAAAGATGCATGTGCATGCTTAAAACGCGTTTTCGCACAAATGCGTGCGCGGGTGCTAAAAAGAGCAGCATCGGCATGCTTAGCACGTCGTTTGGTAGAAATCCACGTGCGCGTTCTGCCAAAAGCACCATTTGCATGCACATCTTGTGGTTTTGCAGAAAACTTCATCCGCGTCTACCAAAATATGCATGTGCATGCTTAAAACGAGTTTTCGCACAAATACTCTAGCGGGTGCTAAAAAGAGCAGCATCGGCATGCTTAGCACGTCGTTTGGTAGAAATCCACGTGCGCGTTCTGCCAAAAGCACCATTTGCATGCACATCTTGTGGTTTTGCAGAAAACTTCATCCGCGTCTACCAAAAGATGCATGTGCATGCTTAAAACGCGTTTTCGCACAAATGCGTGCGCGGGTGCTAAAAAGAGCAGCATCGGCATGCTTAGCACGTCGTTTGGTAGAAATTCACGTGCGCGTTCTGCAAAAAGCACCATTTGCATGCACATCTTGCGGTTTTGCAGAAAACTTCATCCGCGTCTACCAAAAGATGCATGTGCATGCTTAAAACGCGTTTTCGCACAAATGCGTGCGCGGGTGCTAAAAAGAGCAGCATCGGCATGCTTAGCACGTCGTTTGGTAGAAATCCACGTGCGCGTTCTGCCAAAAGCACCATTTGCATGCACATCTTGTGGTTTTGCAGAAAACTTCATCCGCGTCTATCAAAAGATGCATGTGCATGCTTAAAACGCGTTTTCGCACAAATGCTTGCGCGGGTGCTAAAAAGAGCAGCATCGGCATGCTTAGCACGTCGTTTGGTAGAAATCCACGTGCGCGTTCTGCAAAAAGCACCATTTGCATGCACATCTTGTGGTTTTGCAGAAAACTTCATCCGCGTCTACCAAAAGATGCATGTGCATGCTTAAAACGCGTTTTCGCACAAATGCGTGCGCGGGTGCTAAAAAGAGCAGCATCGGCATGCTTAGCACGTCGTTTGGTAGAAATCCACGTGGGCGTTCTGCAAAAAGCACCATTTGCATGCACATCTTGTGGTTTTGCAGAAAGCTTCATCCGCGTCTACCAAAAGATGCATGTGCATGCTTAAAACGCGCTTTCGCACAAATCCGTGCGCGGGTGCTAAAAAGAGCAGCATCGGCATGCTTAGCACGTCGTTTGGTAGAAATCCACGTGCGCGTTCTGCCAAAAGCACCATTTGCACGCACATCTTGTGGTTTTGCAGAGAACTTCATCCGCGTCTACCTAAAGATGCATGTGCATGCTTAAAACGCGTTTTCGCACAAATCCGTGCGCAGGTGCTAAAAAGAGCAGCATCGGCATGCTTAGCACGTCGTTTGGTAGAAATCCACGTGCGCGTTCTGCCAAAAGCACCATTTGCATGCACATCTTGTGGTTTTTCAGAAAACTTCATCCGCGTCTACGTAAAGATGCATGTGCATGCTTAAAACGCGTTTTCGCACAAATCCGTGCGCGGGTGCTAAAAAGAGCAGCATCGGCACGCTTAGCACGTCGTTTGGTAGAAATCCACGTGCGCGTTCTGCCAAAAGCCCCATTTGCATGCACATCTTGTGGTTTTGCAGAAAACTTCATCCGCGTCTACCAAAAGATGCATGTGCATGCTTAAAACGCGTTTTCGCACAAATCCGTGCGCGGGTGCTAAAAAGAGCAGCATCGGCATGCTTAGCACGTCGTTTGGTAGAAATCCACGTGGGCGTTCTGCCAAAAGCACCATTTGCATGCACATCTTGTGGTTTTGCAGAAAACTTCATCCGCGTCTACCAAAAGATGCATGTGCATGCTTAAAACGCGTTTCGCACAAATCCGTGCGCGGGTGCTAAAAAGAACAGCATCGGCATGCTTAGCACGTCGTTTGGTAGAAATCCACGTGCGCGTTCTGCCAAAAGCACCATTTGCATGCACATCTTGTGGTTTTGCAGAAAACTTCATCCGCGTCTACCAAAAGATGCATGTGCATGATTAAAACGCATTTTCGCACAAATCCGTGCGCGGGTGCTAAAAAGAGCAGCATCGGCATGCTTAGCACGTCGTTTGGTAGAAATCCACGTGCGCGTTCTGCCAAAAGCACCATTTGCATGCACATCTTGTGGTTTTGCAGAAAACTTCATCCGCGTCTACCAAAAGATGCATGTGCATGCTTAAAACGCGTTTTCGCACAAATCCGTGCGCGGGTGCTAAAAAGAGCAGCATCGGCATGCTTAGCACGTCGTTTGGTAGAAATCCACGTGCGCGTTCTGCCAAAAGCACCCTTTGCATGCACATCTTGTGGTTTTGCAGAAAACTTCATCCGCGTCTACCAAAAGATGCATGTGCATGCTTAAAACGCGTTTTCGCACAAATCCGTGCGCGGGTGCTAAAAAGAGCAGCATCGGCATGCTTAGCACGTCGTTTGGTAGAAATCCACGTGCGCGTTCTGCCAAAAGCACAATTTGCATGCACATCTTGTGGTTTTGCAGAAAACTTCATTCGCGTCTACCAAAAGATGCATCTGCATGCTTAAAACGCGTTTTCGCACAAATCCGTGCGCGGGTGCTAAAAAGAGCAGCATCGGCATGCTTAGCACGTCGTTTGGTAGAAATCCACGTGCGCGTTCTGCCAAAAGCACCATTTGCACGCACATCTTGTGGTTTTGCAGAGAACTTCATCCGCGTCTACCAAAAGATGCATGTGCATGCTTAAAACGCGTTTTCGCACAAATCCGTGCGCAGGTGCTAAAAAGAGCAGCATCGGCATGCTTAGCACGTCGTTTGGTAGAAATCCACGTGCGCGTTCTGCGAAAAGCACCATTTGCATGCACATCTTGTGGTTTTGCAGAAAACTTCATCCGCGTCTACCAAAAGATGCAGGTGCATGCTTAAAACGCGTTTTCGCACAAATGCGTGCGCGGGTGCTAAAAAGAGCAGCATCGGCATGCTTAGCACGTCGTTTGGTAGAAATCCACGTGCGCGTTCTGCCAAAAGCACCATTTGCATGCACATCTTGTGGTTTTGCAGAAAACTTCATCCGCGTCTACCAAAAGATGCATGTGCATGCTTAAAACGCGTTTTCGCACAAATGCGTGCGCGGGTCCTAAAAAGAGCAGCATCGGCATGCTTAGCACGTCGTTTGGTAGAAATTCACGTGCGCGTTCTGCAAAAAGCACCATTTGCATGCACATCTTGCGGTTTTGCAGAAAACTTCATCCGCGTCTACCAAAAGATGCATGTGCATGCTTAAAACGCGTTTTCGCACAAATGCGTGCGCGGGTGCTAAAAAGAGCAGCATCGGCATGCTTAGCACGTCGTTTGGAAGAAATCCACGTGCGCGTTCTGCCAAAAGCACCATTTGCATGCACATCTTGTGGTTTTGCAGAAAACTTCATCCGCGTCTATCAAAAGATGCATGTGCATGCTTAAAACGCGTTTTCGCACAAATGCTTGCGCGGGTGCTAAAAAGAGCAGCATCGGCATGCTTAGCACGTCGTTTGGTAGAAATCCACGTGCGCGTTCTGCAAAAAGCACCATTTGCATGCACATCTTGTGGTTTTGCAGAAAACTTCATCCGCGTCTACCAAAAGATGCATGTGCATGCTTAAAACGCGTTTTCGCACAAATGCGTCCGCGGGTGCTAAAAAGAGGAGCATCGGCATGCTTAGCACGTCGTTTGGTAGAAATCCACGTGCGCGTTCTGCCAAAAGCACCATTTGCATGCACATCTTGTGGTTTTGCAGAAAACTTCATCCGCGTCTACCAAAAGATGCATGTGCATGCTTAAAACGCGTTTTCGCACAAATCCGTTCGCGGGTGCTAAAAAGAGCAGCATCGGCATGCTTAGCACGTCGTTTGGTAGAAATCCACGTGCGCGTTCTGCCAAAAGCACCATTTGCGTGCACATCTTGTGGTTTTGCAGAAAACTTCATCCGCGTCTACCAAAAGATGCATGTGCATGCTTAAAACGCGTTTTCGCACAAATGCGTGCGCGGGTGCTAAAAAGAGCAGCATCGGCATGCTTAGCACGTCGTTTGGTAGAAATCCACGTGCGCGTTCTGCCAAAAGCACCATTTGCATGCACATCTTGTGGTTTTGCAGAAAACTTCATCCGCGTCTACCAAAATATGCATGTGCATGCTTAAAACGAGTTTTCGCACAAATACTCTAGCGGGTGCTAAAAAGAGCAGCATCGGCATGCTTAGCACGTCGTTTGGTAGAAATCCACGTGCGCGTTCTGCCAAAAGCACCATTTGCATGCACATCTTGTGGTTTTGCAGAAAACTTCATCCGCGTCTACCAAAAGATGCATGTGCATGCTTAAAACGCGTTTTCGCACAAATGCGTGCGCGGGTGCTAAAAAGAGCAGCATCGGCATGCTTAGCACGTCGTTTGGTAGAAATTCACGTGCGCGTTCTGCAAAAAGCACCATTTGCATGCACATCTTGCGGTTTTGCAGAAAACTTCATCCGCGTCTACCAAAAGATGCATGTGCATGCTTAAAACGCGTTTTCGCACAAATGCGTGCGCGGGTGCTAAAAAGAGCAGCATCGGCATGCTTAGCACGTCGTTTGGTAGAAATCCACGTGCGCGTTCTGCCAAAAGCACCATTTGCATGCACATCTTGTGGTTTTGCAGAAAACTTCATCCGCGTCTATCAAAAGATGCATGTGCATGCTTAAAACGCGTTTTCGCACAAATGCTTGCGCGGGTGCTAAAAAGAGCAGCATCGGCATGCTTAGCACGTCGTTTGGTAGAAATCCACGTGCGCGTTCTGCAAAAAGCACCATTTGCATGCACATCTTGTGGTTTTGCAGAAAACTTCATCCGCGTCTACCAAAAGATGCATGTGCATGCTTAAAACGCGTTTTCGCACAAATGCGTGCGCGGGTGCTAAAAAGAGCAGCATCGGCATGCTTAGCACGTCGTTTGGTAGAAATCCACGTGGGCGTTCTGCAAAAAGCACCATTTGCATGCACATCTTGTGGTTTTGCAGAAAGCTTCATCCGCGTCTACCAAAAGATGCATGTGCATGCTTAAAACGCGCTTTCGCACAAATCCGTGCGCGGGTGCTAAAAAGAGCAGCATCGGCATGCTTAGCACGTCGTTTGGTAGAAATCCACGTGCGCGTTCTGCCAAAAGCACCATTTGCACGCACATCTTGTGGTTTTGCAGAGAACTTCATCCGCGTCTACCTAAAGATGCATGTGCATGCTTAAAACGCGTTTTCGCACAAATCCGTGCGCAGGTGCTAAAAAGAGCAGCATCGGCATGCTTAGCACGTCGTTTGGTAGAAATCCACGTGCGCGTTCTGCCAAAAGCACCATTTGCATGCACATCTTGTGGTTTTTCAGAAAACTTCATCCGCGTCTACGTAAAGATGCATGTGCATGCTTAAAACGCGTTTTCGCACAAATCCGTGCGCGGGTGCTAAAAAGAGCAGCATCGGCACGCTTAGCACGTCGTTTGGTAGAAATCCACGTGCGCGTTCTGCCAAAAGCCCCATTTGCATGCACATCTTGTGGTTTTGCAGAAAACTTCATCCGCGTCTACCAAAAGATGCATGTGCATGCTTAAAACGCGTTTTCGCACAAATCCGTGCGCGGGTGCTAAAAAGAGCAGCATCGGCATGCTTAGCACGTCGTTTGGTAGAAATCCACGTGGGCGTTCTGCCAAAAGCACCATTTGCATGCACATCTTGTGGTTTTGCAGAAAACTTCATCCGCGTCTACCAAAAGATGCATGTGCATGCTTAAAACGCGTTTCGCACAAATCCGTGCGCGGGTGCTAAAAAGAACAGCATCGGCATGCTTAGCACGTCGTTTGGTAGAAATCCACGTGCGCGTTCTGCCAAAAGCACCATTTGCATGCACATCTTGTGGTTTTGCAGAAAACTTCATCCGCGTCTACCAAAAGATGCATGTGCATGATTAAAACGCATTTTCGCACAAATCCGTGCGCGGGTGCTAAAAAGAGCAGCATCGGCATGCTTAGCACGTCGTTTGGTAGAAATCCACGTGCGCGTTCTGCCAAAAGCACCATTTGCATGCACATCTTGTGGTTTTGCAGAAAACTTCATCCGCGTCTACCAAAAGATGCATGTGCATGCTTAAAACGCGTTTTCGCACAAATCCGTGCGCGGGTGCTAAAAAGAGCAGCATCGGCATGCTTAGCACGTCGTTTGGTAGAAATCCACGTGCGCGTTCTGCCAAAAGCACCCTTTGCATGCACATCTTGTGGTTTTGCAGAAAACTTCATCCGCGTCTACCAAAAGATGCATGTGCATGCTTAAAACGCGTTTTCGCACAAATCCGTGCGCGGGTGCTAAAAAGAGCAGCATCGGCATGCTTAGCACGTCGTTTGGTAGAAATCCACGTGCGCGTTCTGCCAAAAGCACAATTTGCATGCACATCTTGTGGTTTTGCAGAAAACTTCATTCGCGTCTACCAAAAGATGCATCTGCATGCTTAAAACGCGTTTTCGCACAAATCCGTGCGCGGGTGCTAAAAAGAGCAGCATCGGCATGCTTAGCACGTCGTTTGGTAGAAATCCACGTGCGCGTTCTGCCAAAAGCACCATTTGCATGCACATCTTGTGGTTTTGCAGAAAACTTCATCCGCGTCTACCAAAAGATGCATGTGCATGCTTAAAACGCGTTTTCGCACAAATCCGTGCGCGGGTGCTAAAAAGAGCAGCATCGGCATGCTTAGCACGTCGTTTGGTAGAAATCCACGTGCGCGTTCTGCCAAAAGCACCATTTGCATGCACATCTTGTCGTTTTGCAGAAAACTTCATCCGCGTCTACCAAAAGATGCATGTGCATGCTTAAAACGCGTTTTCGCAGAAATCCGTGCGCGGGTGCTAAAAAGAGCAGCATCGGCATGCCTAGCACGTCGTTTGGTAGAAATCCACGTGCGCGTTCTGCCAAAAGCACCATTTGCATGCACATCTTGTGGTTTTGCAGAAAACTTCATTCGCGTCTACCAAAAGATGCATGTGCATGCTTAAAACGCGTTTTCGCACAAATCCGTGCGCGGGTGCTAAAAAGAGCAGCATCGGCATGCTTAGCACGTCGTTTGGTAGAAATCCACGTGCGCGTTCTGCCAAAAGCACCATTTGCACGCACATCTTGTGGTTTTGCAGAGAACTTCATCCGCGTCTACCAAAAGATGCATGTGCATGCTTAAAACGCGTTTTCGCACAAATGCGTGCGCGGGTCCTAAAAAGAGCAGCATCGGCATGCTTAGCACGTCGTTTGGTAGAAATTCACGTGCGCGTTCTGCAAAAAGCACCATTTGCATGCACATCTTGCGGTTTTGCAGAAAACTTCATCCGCGTCTACCAAAAGATGCATGTGCATGCTTAAAACGCGTTTTCGCACAAATGCGTGCGCGGGTGCTAAAAAGAGCAGCATCGGCATGCTTAGCACGTCGTTTGGTAGAAATCCACGTGCGCGTTCTGCCAAAAGCACCATTTGCATGCACATCTTGTGGTTTTGCAGAAAACTTCATCCGCGTCTATCAAAAGATGCATGTGCATGCTTAAAACGCGTTTTCGCACAAATGCTTGCGCGGGTGCTAAAAAGAGCAGCATCGGCATGCTTAGCACGTCGTTTGGTAGAAATCCACGTGCGCGTTCTGCAAAAAGCACCATTTGCATGCACATCTTGTGGTTTTGCAGAAAACTTCATCCGCGTCTACCAAAAGATGCATGTGCATGCTTAAAACGCGTTTTCGCACAAATGCGTGCGCGGGTGCTAAAAAGAGGAGCATCGGCATGCTTAGCACGTCGTTTGGTAGAAATCCACGTGCGCGTTCTGCCAAAAGCACCATTTGCATGCACATCTTGTGGTTTTGCAGAAAACTTCATCCGCGTCTACCAAAAGATGCATGTGCATGCTTAAAACGCGTTTTCGCACAAATCCGTTCGCGGGTGCTAAAAAGAGCAGCATCGGCATGCTTAGCACGTCGTTTGGTAGAAATCCACGTGCGCGTTCTGCCAAAAGCACCATTTGCGTGCACATCTTGTGGTTTTGCAGAAAACTTCATCCGCGTCTACCAAAAGATGCATGTGCATGCTTAAAACGCGTTTTCGCACAAATGCGTGCGCGGGTGCTAAAAAGAGCAGCATCGGCATGCTTAGCACGTCGTTTGGTAGAAATCCACGTGCGCGTTCTGCCAAAAGCACCATTTGCATGCACATCTTGTGGTTTTGCAGAAAACTTCATCCGCGTCTACCAAAATATGCATGTGCATGCTTAAAACGAGTTTTCGCACAAATCCTCTAGCGGGTGCTAAAAAGAGCAGCATCGGCATGCTTAGCACGTCGTTTGGTAGAAATCCACGTGCGCGTTCTGCCAAAAGCACCATTTGCATGCACATCTTGTGGTTTTGCAGAAAACTTCATCCGCGTCTACCAAAAGATGCATGTGCATGCTTAAAACGCGTTTTCGCACAAATGCGTGCGCGGGTGCTAAAAAGAGCAGCATCGGCATGCTTAGCACGTCGTTTGGTAGAAATTCACGTGCGCGTTCTGCAAAAAGCACCATTTGCATGCACATCTTGCGGTTTTGCAGAAAACTTCATCCGCGTCTACCAAAAGATGCATGTGCATGCTTAAAACGCGTTTTCGCACAAATGCGTGCGCGGGTGCTAAAAAGAGCAGCATCGGCATGCTTAGCACGTCGTTTGGTAGAAATCCACGTGCGCGTTCTGCCAAAAGCACCATTTGCATGCACATCTTGTGGTTTTGCAGAAAACTTCATCCGCGTCTATCAAAAGATGCATGTGCATGCTTAAAACGCGTTTTCGCACAAATGCTTGCGCGGGTGCTAAAAAGAGCAGCATCGGCATGCTTAGCACGTCGTTTGGTAGAAATCCACGTGCGCGTTCTGCAAAAAGCACCATTTACATGCACATCTTGTGGTTTTGCAGAAAACTTCATCCGCGTCTACCAAAAGATGCATGTGCATGCTTAAAACGCGTTTTCGCACAAATGCGTGCGCGGGTGCTAAAAAGAGCAGCATCGGCATGCTTAGCACGTCGTTTGGTAGAAATCCACGTGGGCGTTCTGCAAAAAGCACCATTTGCATGCACATCTTGTGGTTTTGCAGAAAGCTTCATCCGCGTCTACCAAAAGATGCATGTGCATGCTTAAAACGCGCTTTCGCACAAATCCGTGCGCGGGTGCTAAAAAGAGCAGCATCGGCATGCTTAGCACGTCGTTTGGTAGAAATCCACGTGCGCGTTCTGCCAAAAGCACCATTTGCACGCACATCTTGTGGTTTTGCAGAGAACTTCATCCGCGTCTACCTAAAGATGCATGTGCATGCTTAAAACGCGTTTTCGCACAAATCCGTGCGCAGGTGCTAAAAAGAGCAGCATCGGCATGCTTAGCACGTCGTTTGGTAGAAATCCACGTGCGCGTTCTGCCAAAAGCACCATTTGCATGCACGTCTTGTGGTTTTTCAGAAAACTTCATCCGCGTCTACGTAAAGATGCATGTGCATGCTTAAAACGCGTTTTCGCACAAATCCGTGCGCGGGTGCTAAAAAGAGCAGCATCGGCACGCTTAGCACGTCGTTTGGTAGAAATCCACGTGCGCGTTCTGCCAAAAGCCCCATTTGCATGCACATCTTGTGGTTTTGCAGAAAACTTCATCCGCGTCTACCAAAAGATGCATGTGCATGCTTAAAACGCGTTTCGCACAAATCCGTGCGCGGGTGCTAAAAAGAACAGCATCGGCATGCTTAGCACGTCGTTTGGTAGAAATCCACGTGCGCGTTCTGCCAAAAGCACCATTTGCATGCACATCTTGTGGTTTTGCAGAAAACTTCATCCGCGTCTACCAAAAGATGCATGTGCATGATTAAAACGCATTTTCGCACAAATCCGTGCGCGGGTGCTAAAAAGAGCAGCATCGGCATGCTTAGCACGTCGTTTGGTAGAAATCCACGTGCGCGTTCTGCCAAAAGCACCATTTGCATGCACATCTTGTGGTTTTGCAGAAAACTTCATCCGCGTCTACCAAAAGATGCATGTGCATGCTTAAAACGCGTTTTCGCACAAATCCGTGCGCGGGTGCTAAAAAGAGCAGCATCGGCATGCTTAGCACGTCGTTTGGTAGAAATCCACGTGCGCGTTCTGCCAAAAGCACCCTTTGCATGCACATCTTGTGGTTTTGCAGAAAACTTCATCCGCGTCTACCAAAAGATGCATGTGCATGCTTAAAACGCGTTTTCGCACAAATCCGTGCGCGGGTGCTAAAAAGAGCAGCATCGGCATGCTTAGCACGTCGTTTGGTAGAAATCCACGTGCGCGTTCTGCCAAAAGCACAATTTGCATGCACATCTTGTGGTTTTGCAGAAAACTTCATTCGCGTCTACCAAAAGATGCATCTGCATGCTTAAAACGCGTTTTCGCACAAATCCGTGCGCGGGTGCTAAAAAGAGCAGCATCGGCATGCTTAGCACGTCGTTTGGTAGAAATCCACGTGCGCGTTCTGCCAAAAGCACCATTTGCATGCACATCTTGTGGTTTTGCAGAAAACTTCATCCGCGTCTACCAAAAGATGCATGTGCATGCTTAAAATGCGTTTTCGCACAAATCCGTGCGCGGGTGTTAAAAAGAGCAGCGTCGGCATGCTTAGCACGTCGTTTGGTAGAAATCCACGTGCGCGTTCTGCCAAAAGCACCATTTGCATGCACATCTTGTGGTTTTGCAGAAAACTTCATCCGCGTCTACCAAAAGATGCATGTGCATGCTTAAAACGGGTTTTCGCACAAATCCGTGCGCGGGTGCTAAAAAGAGCAGCATCGGCATTTAGCACGTCGTTTGGTAGAAATCCACGTGCGCGTTCTGCCAAAAGCACCATTTGCATGCACATCTTGTGGTTTTGCAGAAAACTTCATCCGCGTCTACCAAAAGATGCATGTGCATGCTTAAAACGCGTTTTCGCACAAATCCGTGCGCGGGTGCTAAAAAGAGCAGCATCGGCATGCCTAGCACGTCGTTTGGTAGAAATCCACGTGCGCGTTCTGCCAAAAGCACCATTTGCATGCACATCTTGTGGTTTTGCAGAAAACTTCATTCGCGTCTACCAAAAGATGCATGTGCATGCTTAAAACGCGTTTTCGCACAAATCCGTGCGCGGGTGCTAAAAAGAGCAGCATCGGCATGCTTAGCACGTCGTTTGGTAGAAATCCACGTGCGCGTTCTGCCAAAAGCACCATTTGCACGCACATCTTGTGGTTTTGCAGAGAACTTCATCCGCGTCTACCAAAAGATGCATGTGCATGCTTAAAACGCGTTTTCGCACAAATCCGTGCGCAGGTGCTAAAAAGAGCAGCATCGGCATGCTTAGCACGTCGTTTGGTAGAAATCCACGTGCGCGTTCTGCCAAAAGCACCATTTGCATGCACATCTTGTGGTTTTTCAGAAAACTTCATCCGCGTCTACGAAAAGATGCATGTGCATGCTTAAAACGCGTTTTCGCACAAATCCGTGCGCGGGTGCTAAAAAGAGCAGCATCGGCACGCTTAGCACGTCGTTTGGTAGAAATCCACGTGCGCGTTCTGCCAAAAGCCCCATTTGCATGCACATCTTGTGGTTTTGCAGAAAACTTCATCCGCGTCTACCAAAAGATGCATGTGCATGCTTAAAACGCGTTTTCGCACAAATCCGTGCGCGGGTGCTAAAAAGAGCAGCATCGGCATGCTTAGCACGTCGTTTGGTAGAAATCCACGTGGGCGTTCTGCCAAAAGCACAATTTGCATGCACATCTTGTGGTTTTGCAGAAAACTTCATCCGCGTCTACCAAAAGATGCATGTGCATGCTTAAAACGCGTTTTCGCACAAATCCGTGCGCGGGTGCTAAAAAGAACAGCATCGGCATGCTTAGCACGTCGTTTGGTGGAAATCCACGTGCGCGTTCTGCCAAAAGCACCATTTGCATGCACATCTTGTGGTTTTGCAGAAAACTTCATTCGCGTCTACCAAAAGATGCATGCGCATGCTTAAAACGCGTTTTCGCACAAATCCGTGCGCGGGTGCTAAAAAGAGCAGCATCGGCATGCTTAGCACGTCGTTTGGTAGAAATCCACGTGCGCGTTCTGCCAAAAGCACCATTTGCACGCACATCTTGTGGTTTTGCAGAGAACTTCACCTTCGTCTACCAAAAGATGCATGTGCATGCTTAAAACGCGTTTTCGCACAAATCCGTGCGCAGGTGCTAAAAAGAGCAGCATCGGCATGCTTAGCACGTCGTTTGGTACAAATCCACGTGCGCGTTCTGCCAAAAGCACCATTTGCATGCACATCTTGTGATTTTTCAGAAAACTTCATCCGCGTCTACGAAAAGATGCATGTGCATGCTTAAAACGCGTTTTCGCACAAATCCGTGCGCGGGTGCTAAAAAGAGCAGCATCGGCACGCTTAGCACGTCGTTTGGTAGAAATCCACGTGCGCGTTCTGCCAAAAGCCCCATTTGCATGCACATCTTGTGGTTTTGCAGAAAACTTCATCCGCGTCTACCAAAAGATGCATGTGCATGCTTAAAACGCGTTTTCGCACAAATCCGTGCGCGGGTGCTAAAAAGAGCAGCATCGGCATGCTTAGCACGTCGTTTGGTAGAAATGCACGTGGGCGTTCTGCCAAAAGCACCATTTGCATGCACATCTTGTGGTTTTGCAGAAAACTTCATCCGCGTCTACCAAAAGATGCATGTGCATGCTTAAAACGCGTTTTCGCACAAACCCGTGCGCGGGTGCTAAAAAGAGCAGCATCGGCATGCTTAGCACGTCGTTTGGTAGAAATCCACGTGCGCGTTCTGCCAAAAGCACCCTTTGCATGCACATCTTGTGGTTTTGCAGAAAACTTCATCCGCATCTACCAAAAGATGCATGTGCATGCTTAAAACGCGTTTTCGCACAAATCCGTGCGCGGGTGCTAAAAAGAGCAGCATCGGCATGCTTAGCACGTCGTTTGGTGGAAATCCACGTGCGCGTTCTGCCAAAAGCACAATTTGCATGCACATCTTGTGGTTTTGCAGAAAACTTCATCCGCGTCTACCAAAAGATGCATGTGCATGCTTAAAACGCGTTTTCGCACAAATCCGTGCGCGGGTGCTAAAAAGAGCAGCATCGGCATGCTTAGCACGTCGTTTGGTAGAAATCCACGTGCGCGTTCTGCCAAAAGCACCATTTGCATGCACATCTTGTGCTTTTGCAGAAAACTTCATCCGCGTCTACCAAAAAATGCATGTGCATGCTTAAAACGCGTTTTCGCACAAATCCGTGCGCGGGTGCTAAAAAGAGCAGCATCGGCATGCTTAGCACGTCGTTTGGTAGAAATCCACGTGCGCGTTCTGCAAAAAGCACCATTTGTATGCACATCTTGTGGTTTTGCAGAAAACTTCATCCGCGTCTACCAAAAGATGCATGTGCATGCTTAAAACGCGTTTTCGCACAAATCCGTGCGCGGGTGCTAAAAAGAGCAGCATCGGCATGCTTAGCACGTCGTTTAGTAGAAATCCACGTGCGCGTTCTGCCAAAAGCACCATTTGCATGCACATCTTGTGGTTTTGCAGAAAACTTCATCCGCGTCTACCAAAAGATGCATGTGCATGCTTAAAACGCGTTTTCGCACAAATCCGTGCGCGGGTGCTAAAAAGAGCAGCATCGGCATGCTTAGCACGTCGTTTGGTAGAAATCCACGTGCGCGTTCTGCCAAAAGCACCATTTGCATGCACATCTTGTGGTTTTGCAGAAAACTTCATCCGCGTCTACCAAAAGATGCATGTGCATGCTTAAAACGCGTTTTCGCACAAATCCGTGCGCGGGTGCTAAAAAGAGCAGCATCGGCATGCTTAGCACGTCGTTTGGTAGAAATCCACGTGCGCGTTCTGCCAAAAGCACCATTTGCATGCACATCTTGTGGTTTTGCAGAAAACTTCATTCGCGTCTACCAAAAGATGCATGTGCATGCTTAAAACGCGTTTTCGCACAAATCCGTGCGCGGGTGCTAAAAAGAGCAGCATCGGCATGCTTAGCACGTCGTTTGGTAGAAATCCACGTGCGCGTTCTGCCAAAAGCACCATTTGCACGCACATCTTGTGGTTTTGCAGAGAACTTCATCCGCGTCTACCAAAAGATGCATGTGCATGCTTAAAATGCGTTTTCGCACAAATCCGTGCGCAGGTGCTAAAAAGAGCAGCATCGGCATGCTTAGCACGTCGTTTGGTAGAAATCCACGTGCGCGTTCTGCCAAAAGCACCATTTGCATGCACATCTTGTGGTTTTTCAGAAAACTTCATCCGCGTCTACCAAAAGATGCATGTGCATGCTTAAAACGCGTTTTCGCACAAATCCGTGCGCGGGTGCTAAAAAGAGCAGCATCGGCATGCTTAGCACGTCGTTTGGTAGAAATCCACGTGCGCGTTCTGCCAAAAGCACCATTTGCATGCACATCTTGTGGTTTTGCAGAAAACTTCATCCGCATCTACCAAAAGATGCATGTGCATGCTTAAAACGCGTTTTCGCACAAATCCGTGCGCGGGTGCTAAAAAGAGCAGCATCGGCATGCTTAGCACGTCGTTTGGTAGAAATCCACGTGGGCGTTCTGCCAAAAGCACCATTTGCATGCACATCTTGTGGTTTTGCAGAAAACTTCATCCGCGTCTACCAAAAGATGCATGTGCATGCTTAAAACGCGTTTTCGCACAAATCCGTGCGCGGGTGCTAAAAAGAACAGCATCGGCATGCTTAGCACGTCGTTTGGTAGAAATCCACGTGCGCGTTCTGCAAAAAGCACCATTTGCATGCACATCTTGTGGTTTTGCAGAAAACTTCATCCGCGTCTACCAAAAGATGCATGTGCATGCTTAAAACGCGTTTTCGCACAAATCCGTGCGCGGGTGCTAAAAAGAGCAGCATCGGCATGCTTAGCACGTCGTTTGGTAGAAATCCACGTGCGCGTTCTGCCAAAAGCACCATTTGCATGCACATCTTGTGGTTTTGCAGAAAACTTCATCCGCGTCTACCAAAAGATGCATGTGATTGCTTAAAACGCGTTTTCGCACAAATCCGTGCGCGGGTGCTAAAAAGAGCAGCATCGGCATGCTTAGCACGTCGTTTGGTAGAAATCCACGTGCGCGTTCTGCAAAAAGCACCATTTGCATGCACATCTTGTGGTTTTGCAGAAAACTTCATCCGCGTCTACCAAAAGATGCATGTGCATGCTTAAAACGCGTTTTCGCACAAATGCGTGCGCGGGTGCTAAAAAGAGCAGCATCGGCATGCTTAGCACGTCGTTTGGTAGAAATCCACGTGCGCGTTCTGCCAAAAGCACCATTTGCATGCACATCTTGTGGTTTTGCAGAAAACTTCATCCGCGTCTACCAAAAGATGCATGTGCATGCTTAAAACGCGTTTTCGCACAAATCCGTGCGCGGGTGCTAAAAAGAGCAGCATCGGCATGCTTAGCACGTCGTTTGGTAGAATTCCACGTGCGCGTTCTGCCAAAAGCACCATTTGCATGCACATCTTGTGGTTTTGCAGAAAACTTCATCCGCGTCTACCAAAAGATGCATGTGCATGCTTAAAACGCGTTTTCGCACAAATGCGTGCGCGGGTGCTAAAAAGAGCAGCATCGGCATCCTTAGCACGTCGTTTGGTAGAAATCCACGTGCGCGTTCTGCAAAAAGCACCATTTGCATGCACATCTTGTGGTTTTGCAGAAAACTTCATCCGCGTCTACCAAAAGATGCATGTGCATGCTTAAAACGCGTTTTCGCACAAATCCGTGCGCGGGTGCTAAAAAGAGCAGCATCGGCATGCTTAGCACGTCGTTTGGTAGAAATCCACGTGCGCGTTCTGCCAAAAGCACCATTTGCATGCACATATTGTGGTTTTGCAGAAAACTTCATCCGCGTCTACCAAAAGATGCATGTGCATGCTTAAAACGCGTTTTCGCACAAATCCGTGCGCGGGTGCTAAAAAGAGCAGCATCGGCATGCTTAGCACGTCGTTTGGTAGAAATCCACGTGCGCGTTCTGCCAAAAGCACCATTTGCATGCACATCTTGTGGTTTTGCAGAAAACTTCATCCGCGTCTACCAAAAGATGCATGTGCATGCTTAAAACGCGTTTTCGCACAAATCCGTGCGCGGGTGCTAAAAAGAGCAGCATCGGCATGCTTAGCACGTCGTTCAGTAGAAATCCACGTGCGCGTTCTGCCAAAAGCACCATTTGCATGCACATCTTGTGGTTTTGCAGAAAACTTCATCCGCGTCTACCAAAAGATGCATGTGCATGCTTAAAACGCGTTTTCGCACAAATGCGTGCGCGGGTGCTAAAAAGAGCAGCATCGGCATGCTTAGCACGTCGTTTGGTAGAAATCCACGTGCGCGTTCTGCCAAAAGCACCATTTGCATGCACATCTTGTGGTTTTGCAGAAAACTTCATCCGCGTCTACCAAAAGATGCATGTACATGCTTAAAACGCGTTTTCGCACAAATCCTTGCGCGGGCGCTAAAAAGAGCAGCATCGGCATGCTTAGCAGGTCGTTTGGTAGAAATCTACGTGCGCGTTCTGCCAAAAGCACCATTTGCATGCACATCTTGTGGTTTTGCAGAAAACTTCATCCGCGTCTACCAAAAGATGCATGTGCATGCTTAAAACGCGTTTTCGCACAAATCCATGCGCGGGTGCTAAAAAGAGCAGCATCGGCATGCTTAGCCCGTCGTTTGGTAGAAATCCACGTGCGCGTTCTGCCAACAGCACCATTTGCATGCACATCTTGTGGTTTTGCAGAAAACTTCATCCGCGTCTACCAAAAGATGCATGTGCATGCTTAAAACGCGTTTTCGCACAAATCCGTGCGCGGGTGCTAAGAAGAGCAGCATCGGCATGCTTAGCACGTCGTTTGGTAGAAATCCACGTGCGCGTTCTGCCAAAAGCACCATTTGCATGCACATCTTGTGGTTTTGCAGAAAACTTCATCCGCGTCTACCAAAAGATGCATGTGCATGCTTAAAATGCGTTTTCGCACAAATCCGTACGCGGGTGCTAAAAAGAGCAGCGTCGGCATGCTTAGCACGTCGTTTGGTAGAAGTCCACGTGCGCGTTCTGCCAAAAGCACCATTTGCATGCACATCTTGTGGTTTTGCAGAAAACTTCATCCGCGTCTACCAAAAGATGCATGTGCATGCTTAAAACGCGTTTTCGCACAAATCCGTGCGCGGGTGCTAAAAAGAGCAGCATCGGCATGCTTAGCACGTCGTTTGGTAGAAATGCACGTGCGCGTTCTGCCAAAAGCACCATTTGCATGCACATCTTGTGGTTTTGGAGAAAACTTCATCCGCGTCTACCAAAAGATGCATGTGCATGCTTAAAACGCGTTTTCGCACAAATCCGTGCGCGGGTGCTAAAAAGAGCAGCATCGGCATGCCTAGCACGTCGTTTGGTAGAAATCCACGTGCGCGTTCTGCCAAAAGCACCATTTGCATGCACATCTTGTGGTTTTGCAGAAAACTTCATCCGCGTCTACCAAAAGATGCATGTGCATGCTTAAAACGCGTTTTCGCACAAATGCGTGCGCGGGTGCTAAAAAGAGCAGCATCGGCATGCTTAGCACGTCGTTTGGTAGAAATCCACGTGCGCGTTCTGCCAAAAGCACCATTTGCATGCACATCTTGTGGTTTTGCAGAAAACTTCATCCGCGTCTACCAAAAGATGCATGTGCATGCTTAAAACGCGTTTTCGCACAAATGCGTGCGCGGGTGCTAAAAAGAGCAGCATCGGCATGCTTAGCACGTCGTTTGGTAGAAATTCACGTGCGCGTTCTGCAAAAAGCACCATTTGCATGCACATCTTGCGGTTTTGCAGAAAACTTCATCCGCGTCTACCAAAAGATGCATGTGCATGCTTAAAACGCGTTTTCGCACAAATCCTTGCGCGGGCGCTAAAAAGAGCAGCATCGGCATGCTTAGCAGGTCGTTTGGTAGAAATCTACGTGCGCGTTCTGCCAAAAGCACCATTTGCATGCACATCTTGTGGTTTTGCAGAAAACTTCATCCGCGTCTACCAAAAGATGCATGTGCATGCTTAAAACGCGTTTTCGCACAAATCCGTGCGCGGGTGCTAAAAAGAGCAGCATCGGCATGCTTAGCCCGTCGTTTGGTAGAAATCCACGTGCGCGTTCTGCCAACAGCACCATTTGCATGCACATCTTGTGGTTTTGCAGAAAACTTCATCCGCGTCTACCAAAAGATGCATGTGCATGCTTAAAACGCGTTTTCGCACAAATCCGTGCGTGGGTGCTAAGAAGAGCAGCATCGGCATGCTTAGCACGTCGTTTGGTAGAAATCCACGTGCGCGTTCTGCCAAAAGCACCATTTGCATGCACATCTTGTGGTTTTGCAGAAAACTTCATCCGCGTCTACCAAAAGATGCATGTGCATGCTTAAAATGCGTTTTCGCACAAATCCGTACGCGGGTGCTAAAAAGAGCAGCGTCGGCATGCTTAGCACGTCGTTTGGTAGAAGTCCACGTGCGCGTTCTGCCAAAAGCACCATTTGCATGCACATCTTGTGGTTTTGCAGAAAACTTCATCCGCGTCTACCAAAAGATGCATGTGCATGCTTAAAACGCGTTTTCGCACAAATCCGTGCGCGGGTGCTAAAAAGAGCAGCATCGGCATGCTTAGCACGTCGTTTGGTAGAAATGCACGTGCGCGTTCTGCCAAAAGCACCATTTGCATGCACATCTTGTGGTTTTGGAGAAAACTTCATCCGCGTCTACCAAAAGATGCATGTGCATGCTTAAAACGCGTTTTCGCACAAATCCGTGCGCGGGTGCTAAAAAGAGCAGCATCGGCATGCCTAGCACGTCGTTTGGTAGAAATCCACGTGCGCGTTCTGCCAAAAGCACCATTTGCATGCACATCTTGTGGTTTTGCAGAAAACTTCATTCGCGTCTACCAAAAGATGCATGTGCATGCTTAAAACGCGTTTTCGCACAAATCCGTGCGCGGGTGCTAAAAAGAGCAGTATCGGCATGCTTAGCACGTCGTTTGGTAGAAATCCACGTGCGCGTTCTGCAAAAAGCACCATTTGCATGCACATCTTGTGGTTTTGCAGAAAACTTCATCCGCGTCTACCAAAAGATGCATGTGCATGCTTAAAAACGCGTTTTCGCACAAATGCGTGCGCGGGGTGCTAAAAAGAGCAGCATCGGCATGCTTAGCACGTCGTTTGGTAGAAATCCACGTGCGCGTTCTGCCAAAAGCACCATTTGCATGCACATCTTGTGGTTTTGCAGAAAACTTCATCCGCGTCTACCAAAAAATGCATGTGCATGCTTAAAACGCGTTTTCGCACAAATGCGTGCGCGGGTGCTAAAAAGAGCAGCATCGGCATGCTTAGCACGTCGTTTGGTAGAAATTCCACGTGCGCGTTCTGCAAAAAGTACCATTTGCATGCACATCTTGCGGTTTTGCAGAAAACTTCATCCGCGTCTACCAAAAGATGCATGTGCATGCTTAAAACGCGTTTTCGCACAAATGCGTGCGCGGGTGCTAAAAAGAGCAGCATCGGCATGCTTAGCACGTCGTTTGGTAGAAATCCCACGTGCGCGTTCTGCCAAAAGCACCATTTGCATGCACATCTTGTGGTTTTGCAGAAAACTTCATCCGCGTCTATCAAAAGATGCATGTGCATGCTTAAAACGCGTTTTCGCACAAATGCGTGCGCGGGTGCTAAAAAGAGCAGCATCGGCATGCTTAGCACGTCGTTTGGTAGAAATCCACGTGCGCGTTCTGCAAAAAGCACCATTTGCATGCACATCTTGTGGTTTTGCAGAAAACTTCATCCGCGTCTACCAAAAGATGCATGTGCATGCTTAAAACGCGTTTTCGCACAAATGCGTGCGCGGGTGCTAAAAAGAGGAGCATCGGCATGCTTAGCACGTCGTTTGGTAGAAATCCACGTGCGCGTTCTGCCAAAAGCACCATTTGCATGCACATCTTGTGGTTTTGCAGAAAACTTCATCCGCGTCTACCAAAAGATGCATGTGCAGGCTTAAAACGCGTTTTCGCACAAATCCGTTCGCGGGTGCTAAAAAGAGCAGCATCGGCATGCTTAGCACGTCGTTTGGTAGAAATCCACGTGCGCGTTCTGCCAAAAGCACCATTTGCGTGCACATCTTGTGGTTTTGCAGGAAAACTTCATCCGCGTCTACCAAAAGATGCATGTGCATGCTTAAAACGCGTTTTCGCACAAATCCGTGCGCGGGTGCTAAAAAGAGCAGCATCGGCAATGCTTAGCCCGTCGTTTGGTAGAAATCCACGTGCGCGTTCTGCCAACAGCACCATTTGCATGCACATCTTGTGGTTTTGCAGAAAACTTCATCCGCGTCTACCAAAAGATGCATGTGCATGCTTAAAACGCGTTTTCGCACAAATCCGTGCGTGGGTGCTAAGAAGAGCAGCATCGGCATGCTTAGCACGTCGTTTGGTAGAAATCCACGTGCGCGTTCTGCCAAAAGCACCATTTGCATGCACATCTTGTGGTTTTGCAGAAAACTTCATCCGCGTCTACCAAAAGATGCATGTGCATGCTTAAAATGCGTTTTCGCACAAATCCGTACGCGGGTGCTAAAAAGAGCAGCGTCGGCATGCTTAGCACGTCGTTTGGTAGAAGTCCACGTGCGCGTTCTGCCAAAAGCACCATTTGCATGCACATCTTGTGGTTTTGCAGAAAACTTCATCCGCGTCTACCAAAAGATGCATGTGCATGCTTAAAACGCGTTTTCGCACAAATCCGTGCGCGGGTGCTAAAAAGAGCCAGCATCGGCATGCTTAGCACGTCGTTTGGTAGAAATGCACGTGCGCGTTCTGCCAAAAGCACCATTTGCATGCACATCTTGTGGTTTTGGCAGAAAACTTCATCCGCGTCTACCCAAAAGATGCCATGTGCATGCTTAAAACGCGTTTTCGCACAAATCCGTGCGCGGGTGCTAAAAAGAGCAGCATCGGCATGCCTAGCACGTCGTTTGGTAGAAATCCACGTGCGCGTTCTGCCAAAAGCACCATTTGCATGCACATCTTGTGGTTTTGCAGAAAACTTCATTCGCGTCTACCAAAAGATGCATGTGCATGCTTAAAACGCGTTTTCGCACAAATCCGTGCGCGGGTGCTAAAAAGAGCAGTATCGGCATGCTTAGCACGTCGTTTGGTAGAAATCCACGTGCGCGTTCTGCAAAAAGCACCATTTGCATGCACATCTTGTGGTTTTGCAGAAAACTTCATCCGCGTCTACCAAAAGATGCATGTGCATGCTTAAAACGCGTTTTCGCACAAATGCGTGCGCGGGTGCTAAAAAGAGCAGCATCGGCATGCTTAGCACGTCGTTTGGTAGAAATCCACGTGCGCGTTCTGCCAAAAGCACCATTTGCATGCACATCTTGTGGTTTTGCAGAAAACTTCATCCGCGTCTACCAAAAAATGCATGTGCATGCTTAAAACGCGTTTTCGCACAAATGCGTGCGCGGGTGCTAAAAAGAGCAGCATCGGCATGCTTAGCACGTCGTTTGGTAGAAATTCACGTGCGCGTTCTGCAAAAAGTACCATTTGCATGCACATCTTGCGGTTTTGCAGAAAACTTCATCCGCGTCTACCAAAAGATGCATGTGCATGCTTAAAACGCGTTTTCGCACAAATGCGTGCGCGGGTGCTAAAAAGAGCAGCATCGGCATGCTTAGCACGTCGTTTGGTAGAAATCCACGTGGCGCGTTCTGCCAAAAGCACCATTTGCATGCACATCTTGTGGTTTTGCAGAAAACTTCATCCGCGTCTATCAAAAGATGCATGTGCATGCTTAAAACGCGTTTTCGCACAAATGCGTGCGCGGGTGCTAAAAGAGCAGCATCGGCATGCTTAGCACGTCGTTTGGTAGAAATCCACGTGCGCGTTCTGCAAAAAGCACCATTTGCATGCACATCTTGTGGTTTTGCAGAAAACTTCATCCGCGTCTACCAAAAGATGCATGTGCATGCTTAAAGACGCGTTTTCGCACAAATGCGTGCGCGGGTGCTAAAAAGAGGAGCATCGGCATGCTTAGCACGTCGTTTGGTAGAAATCCACGTGCGCGTTCTGCCAAAAGCACCATTTGCATGCACATCTTGTGGTTTTGCAGAAAACTTCATCCGCGTCTACCAAAAGATGCATGTGCAGGCTTAAAACGCGTTTTCGCACAAATCCGTTCGCGGGTGCTAAAAAGAGCAGCATCGGCATGCTTAGCACGTCGTTTGGTAGAAATCCACGTGCGCGTTCTGCCAAATTTTGCAGAAAACTTCATCCGCGTCTACCAAAAGATGCATGTGCATGCTTAAAAACGCGTTTTCGCACAAATCCGTGCGCGGGTGCTAAAAAGAGCAGCATCGGCATGCTTAGCACGTCGTTTGGTAGAAATCCACGTGCGCGTTCTGCCAAAAGCACCATTTGCATGCACATCTTGTGGTTTTGCAGAAAACTTCATCCCCGTCTACCAAAAGATGCATGTGCATGCTTAAAACGCGTTTTCGCACAAATCCGTGCGCGGGGTGCTAAAAAGAGCAGCATCGGCATGCTTAGCACGTCGTTCAGTAGAAATTCACGTGCGCGTTCTGCCAAAAGCACCATTTGCATGCACATCTTGTGGTTTTGCAGAAAACTTCATCCGCGTCTACCAAAAGATGCATGTGCATGCTTTAAAACGCGTTTTCGCACAAATGCGTGCGCGGGTGCTAAAAAGAGCAGCATCGGCATGCTTAGCACGTCGTTTGGTAGAAATCCACGTGCGCGTTCTGCCAAAAGCACCATTTGCATGCACATCTTGTGTTTTGCAGAAAACTTCATCCGACGTCTACCAAAAGATGCATGTGCATGCTTAAAATGCGTTTTCGCACAAATCCGTGCGCGGGTGCTAAAAAGAGCAGCGTCGGCATGCTTAGCACGTCGTTTGGTAGAAATCCACGTGCGCGTTCTGCCAAAAGCACCATTTGCATGCACATCTTGTGGTTTTGCAGAAAACTTCATCCGCGTCTACCAAAAGATGCATGTGCATGCTTAAAAACGCGTTTTCGCACAAATCCGTGCGCGGGTGCTAAAAAGAGCAGCATCGGCATGCTTAGCACGTCGTTTGGTATAAATCCACGTGCGCGTTCTGCCAAAAGCACCATTTGCATGCACATCTTGTGGTTTTGCAGAAAACTTCATCCGCGTCTAAGAAAAGATGCATGTGCATGCTTAAAACGCGTTTTCGCACAAATCCGTGTGCGGGTGCTAAAAAGAGCAGCATCGGCATGCCTAGCCACGATCGTTTGGTAGAAATCCACGTGCGCGTTCTGCCAAAAGCACCATTTGCATGCACATCTTGTGGTTTTGCAGAAAACTTCATTCGCGTCTACCAAAAGATGCATGTGCATGCTTAAAACGCGTTTTCGCACAAATCCGTGCGCGGGTGCTAAAAAGAGCAGCATCGGCATGCTTAGCACGTCGTTTGGTAGAAATCCACGTGCGCGTTCTGCCAAAAGCACCATTTGCACGCACATCTTGTGGTTTTGCAGAGAACTTCATCCGCGTCTACCAAAAGATGCATGTGCATGCTTAAAACGCGTTTTCGCACAAATCCGTGCGCAGGTGCTAAAAAGAGCAGCATCGGCATGCTTAGCACGTCGTTTGGTAGAAATCCACGTGCGCGTTCTGCCAAAAGCACCATTTGCATGCACATCTTGTGGTTTTGCAGAAAACTTCATCCGCGGTCTACCAAAAGATGCACGTGCATGCTTAAAACGCGTTTTCGCACAAATGCGTGCGCGGAGGTGCTAAAAAGAGCAGCATCGGCATGCTTAGCACGTCGTTTGGTAGAAATCCACGTGCGCGTTCTGCCAAAAGCACCATTTGCACTGCACATCTTGTGGTTTTGCAGAAAAGCTTCATCCGCGTCTACCAAAAGATGCATGTGCATTCTTAAAATGCGTTTTCGCACAAAATCCGTGCGCGGGTGCTAAAAAGAGCAGCGTCGGCATGCTTAGCCCGTCGTTTGGTAGAAATCCACGTGCGCGTTCTGCCAAAAGCACCATCTTGCATGCACATCTTGTGGTTTTGCAGAAAACTTCATCCGCGTCTACCAAAAGATGCATGTGCATGCTTAAAACGCGTTTTCGCACAAATCCGTGCGCGGGTGCTAAAAAGAGCAGCATCGGCATGCTTAGCACGTCGTTTGGTAGAAATGCACGTGCGCGTTCTGCCAAAAGCACCATTTGCATGCACATCTTGTGGTTTTGCAGAAAACTTCATCCGCGTCTACCCAAAAAATGCATGTGCATGCTTAAAACGCGTTTTCGCACAAATGCGTGCGCGGGTGCTAAAAGAGAGCAGCATCGGCATGCTTAGCACGTCGTTTGGTAGAAATTCACGTGCGCGTTCTGCAAAAAAGCACCATTTGCATGCACATCTTGCGGTTTTGCAGAAAACTTCATCCGCGTCTACCAAAAGATGCATGTGCATGCTTAAAACGCGTTTTCGCACAAATGCGTGCGCGGGTGCTAAAAAGAGCAGCATCGGCATGCTTAGCACGTCGTTTGGTAGAAATCCACGTGCGCGTTCTGCCAAAAGCACCATTTGCATGCACATCTTGTGGTTTTGCAGAAAACTTCATCCGCGTCTATCAAAAGATGCATGTGCATGCTTAAAACGCGTTTTCGCACAAATGCGTGCGCGGGTGCTAAAAAGAGCAGCATCGGCATGCTTAGCACGTCGTTTGGTAGAAATCCACGTGCGCGTTCTGCAAAAAGGCACCATTTGCATGCACATCTTGTGGTTTTGCAGAAAACTTCATCCCGCGTCTACCAAAAGATGCATGTGCATGCTTAAAACGCGTTGTTTCGCACAAAATGCGTGCCGCGGGTGCTAAAAAGAGGGAGCAGTCGGCATGCTTAGCACGTCGTTTGGTAGAAATCCACGTGCGCGTTCTGCCAAAAGCACCATTTGCATGCACATCTTGTGGTTTTGCAGAAAACTTCATCCGCGTCTACCAAAAGATGCATGTGCAGGCTTAAAACGCGTTTTCGCACAAATCCGTTCGCGGGTGCTAAAAAGAGCAGCATCGGCATGCTTAGCACGTCGTTTTGGTAGAAATCCACGTGCGCGTTTCTGCCAAAAGCACCATTTGCCGTGCACATCTTGTGGTTTTGCAGAAAACTTCATCCGCGTCTACCAAAAGATGCATGTGCATGCTTAAAACGCGTTTTCGCACAAATCCGTGCGCGGGTGCTAAAAAGAGCAGCATCGGCATGCTTAGCACGTCGTTTGGTAGAAATCCACGTGCGCGTTCTGCCAAAAGCACCATTTGCCATGCACATCTTGTGGTTTTGCAGAAAACTTCATCCCCGTCTACGCAAAAGATGCATGTGCATGCTTAAAATGCGTTTTCGCACAAATCCGTGCGCGGGTGCTAAAAAGAGCAGCATCGGCATGCTTAGCACGTCGTTCAGTAGAAATTCACCGTGCGCGTTCTGCCAAAAGCACCATTTGCATGCACATCTTGTGGTTTTGCAGAAAACTTCATCCGCGTCTACCAAAAGATGCATGTGCATGCTTAAAAACGCGTTTTCGCACAAATGCGTGCGCGGGTGCTAAAAAGAGCAGCATCGGCATGCTTAGCACGTCGTTTGGTAGAAATCCACGTGCGCGTTCTGCCAAAAGCACCATTTGCCATGCACATCTTGTGGTTTTGCAGAAAACTTCATCCGCGTCTACCAAAAGATGCATGTGCATGCTTAAAATGCGTTTTCGCACAAATCCGTGCGCGGGTGCTAAAAAGAGCAGCGTCGGCATGCTTAGCACGTCGTTTGGTAGAAATCCACGTGCGCGTTCTGCCAAAAGCACCATTTGCATGCACATCTTGTGGTTTTGCAGAAAACTTCATCCGCGTCTACCAAAAGATGCATGTGCATGCTTAAAACGCGTTTTCGCACAAAATCCGTGCGCGGGTGCTAAAAAGAGCAGCATCGGCATGCTTAGCACGTCGTTTGGTATAAATCCACGTGCGCGTTCTGCCAAAAGCACCATTTGCATGCACATTCTTGTGGTTTTGCAGAAAACTTCATCCGCGTCTAAGAAAAGATGCATGTGCATGCTTAAAACGCGTTTTCGCACAAATCCGTGTGCGGGTGCTAAAAAGAGCAGCATCGGCATGCCTAGCACGTCGTTTGGTAGAAATCCACGTGCGCGTTCTGCCAAAAGCACCATTTGCATGCACATCTTGTGGTTTTGCAGAAAACTTCATTCGCGTCTACCAAAAGATGCATGTGCATGCTTAAAAACGCGTTTTCGCACAAATCCGTGCGCGGGTGCTAAAAAGAGCAGTATCGGCATGCTTAGCACGTCGTTTGGTAGAAATCCACGTGCGCGTTCTGCAAAAAGCACCATTTGCATGCACATCTTGTGGTTTTGCAGAAAACTTCATCCGCGTCTACCAAAAGATGCATGTGCATGCTTAAAACGCGTTTTTCGCACAAATGCGTGCGCGGGTGCTAAAAAGAGCAGCATCGGCATGCTTAGCACGTCGTTTGGTAGAAATCCACGTGCGCGTTCTGCCAAAAAGCACCATTTGCATGCACATCTTGTGGTTTTGCCAGAAAACTTCATCCGCGTCTACCAAAAAATGCATGTGCATGCTTAAAACGCGTTTTCGCACAAATGCGTGCGCGGGTGCTAAAAAGAGCAGCATCGGCATGCTTAGCACGTCGTTTGGTAGAAATTCACGTGCGCGTTCTGCAAAAAGTACCATTTGCATGCACATCTTGCGGTTTTGCAGAAAACTTCATCCGCGTCTACCAAAAGATGCATGTGCATGCTTAAAACGCGTTTTCGCACAAATGCGTGCGCGGGTGCTAAAAAGAGCAGCATCGGCATGCTTAGCACGTCGTTTGGTAGAAATCCACGTGCGCGTTCTGCCAAAAGCACCATTTGCATGCACATCTTGTGGTTTTGCAGAAAACTTCATCCGCGTCTATCAAAAGATGCATGTGCATGCTTAAAACGCGTTTTCGCACAAATGCGTGCGCGGGTGCTAAAAAGAGCAGCATCGGCATGCTTAGCACGTCGTTTGGTAGAAATCCACGTGCGCGTTCTGCAAAAAGCACCATTTGCATGCACATCTTGTGGTTTTGCAGAAAACTTCATCCGCGTCTACCAAAAGATGCATGTGCATGCTTAAAACGCGTTTTCGCACAAATGCGTGCGCGGGTGCTAAAAAGAGGAGCATCGGCATGCTTAGCACGTCGTTTGGTAGAAATCCACGTGCGCGTTCTGCCAAAAGCACCATTTGCATGCACATCTTGTGGTTTTGCAGAAAACTTCATCCGCGTCTACCAAAAGATGCATGTGCAGGCTTAAAAACGCGTTTTTCGCACAAATCCGTTCGCGGGTGCTAAAAAGAGCAGCATCGGCATGCTTAGCACGTCGTTTGGTAGAAATCCACGTGCGCGTTCTGCCAAAAGCACCATTTTGCGTGCACATCTGGTGGTTTTGCAGAAAACTTCATCCGCGTCTACCAAAAGATGCATGTGCATGCTTAAAACGCGTTTTCGCACAAATCCGTGCGCGGGTGCTAAAAAGAGCAGCATCGGCATGCTTAGCACGTCGTTTGGTAGAAATCCACGTGCGCGTTCTGCCAAAAGCACCATTTGCATGCACATCTTGTGGTTTTGCAGAAAACTTCATCCCCGTCTACCAAAAGATGCATGTGCATGCTTAAAAACGCGTTTCTCGCACAAATCCGTGCGCGGGTGCTAAAAAGAGCAGCATCGGCATGCTTAGCACGTCGTTCAGTAGAAATTCACGTGCGCGTTCTGCCAAAAGCACCATTTGCATGCACATCTTGTGGTTTTGCAGAAAACTTCATCCGCGTCTACCAAAAGATGCATGTGCATGCTTAAAACGCGTTTTCGCACAAATGCGTGCGCGGGTGCTAAAAAGAGCAGCATCGGCATGCTTAGCACGTCGTTTGGTAGAAATCCACGTGCGGCGTTCTGGCCAAAAGCACCATTTGCATGCACATTCTTGTGGTTTTGCAGAAAACTTCATCCGCGTCTACCAAAAGATGCATGTGCATGCTTAAAATGCGTTTTCGCACAAATCCGTGCGCGGGTGCTAAAAAGAGCAGCGTCGGCATGCTTAGCACGTCGTTTGGTAGAAATCCACGTGCGCGTTCTGCCAAAAGCACCATTTGCATGCACATCTTGTGGTTTTTGCAGAAAACTTCATTCCGCGTCTACCAAAAGATGCATGTGCATGCTTAAAACGCGTTTTCGCACAAATCCGTGCGCGGGTGCTAAAAAGAGCAGCATCGGCATGCTATAGCACGTCGTTTGGTATAAATCCACGTGCGCGTTCTGCCAAAAAGCACCATTTGCATGCACATCTTGTGGTTTTGCAGAAAACTTCATCCGCGTCTAAGAAAAGATGCATGTGCATGCTTAAAACGCGTTTTCGCACAAATCCGTGTGCGGGTGCTAAAAAGAGCAGCATCGGCATGGCCTAGCACGTCGTTTGGTAGAAATCCACGTGCGCGTTCTGCCAAAAGCACCATTTGCATGCACATCTTGTGGTTTTGCAGAAAACTTCATTCGCGTCTACCAAAAGATGCATGTGCATGCTTAAAAACGCGTTTTCGCACAAATCCGTGCGCGGGTGCTAAAAAGAGCAGCATCGGCATGCTTAGCACGTCGTTTGGTAGAAATCCACGTGCGCGTTCTGCCAAAAGCACCATTTGCACGCACATCTTGTGGTTTTGCAGAGAACTTCATCCGCGTCTACCAAAAGATGCATGTGCATGCTTAAAACGCGTTTTCGCACAAATCCGTGCGCAGGTGCTAAAAAGAGCAGCATCGGCATGCTTAGCACGTCGTTTGGTAGAAATCCACGTGCGCGTTCTGCCAAAAGCACCATTTGCATGCACATCTTGTGGTTTTGCAGAAAACTTCATCCGCGTCTACCAAAAGATGCACGTGCATGCTTAAAACGCGTTTTGCGCACAAATGCGTGCGCGGGTGCTAAAAAGACGCAGCATCGGCATGCTTAGCACGTCGTTTGGTAGAAATCCACGTGCGCGTTCTGCCAAAAGCACCATTTGCATGCACATCTTGTGGTTTTGCAGAAAACTTCAATCCGCGTCTACCAAAAGATGCATGTGCATTCTTAAAATGCGTTTTCGCACAAATCCGTGCGCGGGTGCTAAAAAGAGCAGCGTCGGCATGCTTAGCCCCGTCGTTTGGTAGAAATCCACGTGGCGCGTTCTGCCAAAAGCACCATTTGCATGCACATCTTGTGGTTTTGCAGAAAACTTCATCCGCGTCTACCAAAAGATGCATGTGCATGCTCTAAAAACGCGTTTTCGCACAAATCCGTGCGCGGGTGCTAAAAAGAGCAGCATCGGCATGCTTAGCACGTCGTTTGGTAGAAATGCACGTGCGCGTTCTGCCAAAAGCACCATTTGCATGCACATCTTGTGGTTTTGGAGAAAACTTCATCCGCGTCTACCCAAAAGATGCATGTGCATGCTTAAAACGCGTTTTCGCACAAATCCGTGCGCGGGTGCTAAAAAGAGCAGCATCGGCATGCCTAGCACGTCGTTTGGTAGAAATCCACGTGCGCGTTCTGCCAAAAGCACCATTTGCATGCACATCTTGTGGGTTTTGCAGAAAACTTCATTCGCGTCTACCAAAAGATGCATGTGCATGCTTAAAACGCGTTTTCGCACAAATCCGTGCGCGGGTGCTAAAAAGAGCAGTATCGGCATGCTTAGCACGTCGTTTGGTAGAAATCCACGTGCGCGTTCTGCAAAAAGCACCATTTGCATGCACATCTTGTGGTTTTGCAGAAAACTTCATCCGCGTCCTACCAAAAGATGCATGTGCATGCTTAAAACGCGTTTTTCGCACAAAATGCGTGCGCGGGTGCTAAAAAGAGCAGCATCGGCATGCTTAGCACGTCGTTTGGTAGAAATCCACGTGCGCGTTCTGCCAAAAGCCACCATTTGCATGCACATCTTGTGGTTTTGCAGAAAACTTCATCCGCGTCTACCAAAAGATGCATGTGCATGCTTAAATGCGTTTTCGCACAAATCCGTACGCGGGTGCTAAAAAGAGCAGCGTCGGCATGCTTAGCACGTCGTTTGGTAGAAGTCCACGTGCGCGTTTCTGCCAAAAGCACCATTTGCATGCACATCTTGTGGTTTTGCAGAAAACTTCATCCGCGTCTACCAAAAGATGCATGTGCATGCTTAAAACGCGTTTTCGCACAAATCCGTGCGCGGGTGCTAAAAAGAGCAGCATCGGCATGCTTAGCACGTCGTTTGGTAGAAATGCACGTGCGCGTTCTGCCCAAAGCACCATTTGCATGCACATCTTGTGGTTTTGGAGAAAACTTCATCCGCGTCTACCAAAAGATGCATGTGGCATGCTTAAAACGCGTTTTCGCACAAATCCGTGCGCGGGTGCTAAAAAGAGCAGCATCGGCATGCCTAGCACGTCGTTTGTAGAAATCCACGTGCGCGTTCTGCCAAAAGCACCATTTGCATGCACATCTTGTGGTTTTGCAGAAAACTTCATTCGCGTCTACCAAAAGATGCATGTGCATGCTTAAAAACGCGTTTTCGCACAAATCCGTGCGCGGGTGCTAAAAAGAGCAGTATCGGCATGCTTAGCACGTCGTTTGGTAGAAATCCACGTGCGCGTTCTGCAAAAAGCACCATTTGCATGCACATCTTGTGGTTTTGCAGAAAACTTCATCCGCGTCTACCAAAAGATGCATGTGCATGCTTAAAACGCGTTTTCGCACAAATGCGTGCGCGGGTGCTAAAATAGAGCAGCATCGGCATGCTTAGCACGTCGTTTGGTAGAAATCCACGTGCGCGTTCTGCCAAAAGCACCATTTGCATGCACATCTTGTGAGTTTTGCAGAAAACTTCATCCGCGTCTACCAAAAAAATGCATGTGCATGCTTAAAACGCGTTTTCGCACAAATGCGTGCGCGGGTGCTAAAAAGAGCAGCATCGGCATGCTTAGCACGTCGTTTGGTAGAAATTCACGTGCGCGTTCTGCAAACAGCACCACCTTTGCATGCACATCTTGCGGTTTTGCAGAAAACTTCATCCGCGTCCTACCAAAAAGATGCATGTGCATGCTTAAAAACGCGTTTTCGCACAAATGCGTGCGCGGGTGCTAAAAAGAGCAGCATCGGCATGCTTAGCACGTCGTTTGGTAGAAATCCACGTGCGCGTTCTGCCAAAAGCACCATTTGCATGCACATCTTGTGGTTTTGCAGAAAACTTCATCCGCGTCTATCAAAAGATGCAGTGTGCATGCTTAAAAACGCGTTTTCGCACAAATGCGTGCGCGGGTGCTTAAGAAAGAGCAGCATCGGCATGCTTAGCACGTCGTTTGGTAGAAATCCACGTGCGCGTTCTGCAAAAAGCACCATTTGCATGCACATCTTGTGGTTTTGCAGAAAACTTCATCCGCGTCTACCCAAAAGATGCATGTGCATGCTTAAAACGCGTTTTCGCACAAATGCGTGCGCGGGGTGCTAAAAAGAGGAGCATCGGCATGCTTAGCACGTCGTTTGGTAGAAATCCACGTGCGCGGTTCTGCCAAAAGCAACCATTTGCATGCACATCTTGTGGTTTTGCAGAAAACTTCATCCGCGTCTACCAAAGATGCATGTGCAGGCTTAAAACGCGTTTTCGCACAAATCCGTTCGCGGGGTGCTAAAAAGAGCAGCATCGGCATGCTTAGCACGTCGTTTGGTAGAAATCCACGTGCGCGTTCTGCCAAAAGCACCATTTGCGTGCACATCTTGTGGTTTTGCAGAAAACTTCATCCGCGTCTACAAAAGATGCATGTGCATGCTTAAAACGCGTTTTCGCACAAATCCGTGCGCGGGTGCTAAAAAGAGCAGCATCGGCATGCTTAGCACGTCGGTTTGGTAGAAAATCCCACGTGCGCGTTCTGCCAAAAGCACCATTTGCCTGCACATCTTGTGGTTTTGCAGAAAACTTCATCCCCGTCTACCAAAAGATGCATGTGCATGCTTAAAACGCGTTTTCGCACAAATCCGTGCGCGGGTGCTAAAAAGAGCAGCATCGGCATGCTTAGCACGTCGGTTCAGTAGAAATTCACGTGCGCGTTCTGCCAAAAGCACCATTTGCATGCACATCTTGTGGGTTTTGCAGGAAAACTTCATCCGCGTCTACCAAAAGATTGCATGTGCATGCTTAAAAACGCGTTTTCGCACAAATGCGTGCGCGGGTGCTAAAAAGAGCAGCATCGGCATGCTTAGCACGTCGTTTGGTTAGAAATCCACGTGCGCGTTCTGCCAAAAGCCACCATTTGCATGCACATCTTGTGGTTTTGCAGAAAACTTCATCCGCGTCTACCAAGAAGATGCATGTGCATGCTTAAAATGCGTTTTCGCCACAAATCCGTGCGCGGGTGCTAAAAAGAGCAGCGTCGGCATGCTTAGCACGTCGTTTGGTAGAAATCCACGTGCGCGTTCTGCCAAAAGCACCATTTGCATGCACATCTTGTGGTTTTGCAGAAAACTTCATCCGCGTCTACCAAAAGATGCATGTGCATGCTTAAAACGCTGTTTTCGCACAAATCCGTGCGCGGGTGCTAAAAAGAGCAGCATCGGCATGCTTGAGCACGTCGTTTGGTATAGAATCCACGTGCGCGTTCTGCCAAAAGCACCATTTGCATGCACATCTTGTCGGTTTTGCAGAAAACTTCATCCGCGTCTAAGAAAAGATGCATGTGCATGCTTAAAACGCGTTTTCGCACAAATCCGTGTGCGGGGTGCTAAAAAGAGCAGCATCGGCATGCCTAGCACGTCGTTTGGTAGAAATCCACGTGCGCGTTCTGCCAAAAGCACCATTTGCATGCACATCTTGTGGTTTTGCAGAAAACTTCATTCGCGTCTACCAAAAGATGCATGTGCATGCTTAAAACGCGTTTTCGCGACAAATCCTTGCGCGGGTGCTAAAAAGAGCAGCATCGGCATGCTTAGCACGTCGTTTGGTAGAAACTCCACGTGCGCGTTCTGCCAAAAGGCACCATTTTGCACGCACATCTTGTGTGGTTTTGCAGAGAGACTTCATCCGCGTCTACCAAAAGATGCATGTGCATGCTTAAAACGCGTTTTCGCTACAAATCCGTGCGCAGGTGCTAAAAAGAGCAGCATCGGCATGCTTAGCACGTCGTTTGGTAGAAATCCACGTGCGCGTTCTGCCAAAAGCACCATTTGCATGCACATCTTGTGGTTTTGCAGAAAACTTCATCCGCGTCTACCAAAAGATGCACGTGCATGCTTAAAACGCGTTTTCGCACAAATGCTGTGCGCGGGTGCTAAAAAGAGCAGCATCGGCATGCTTAGCACGTCGTTTGGTAGAAATCCACGTGCGCGTTCTGCCAAAAGCACCATTTGCATTGCACATCTTGTGGTTTTTGCAGAAAACTTCATCCGCGTCTACCCAAAAGATGCATGTGCATGCTTAAAATGCGTTTTCGCACAAATCCGTGCGCGGGTGCTAAAAAGAGCAGCGTCGGCATGCTTAGCCCGTCGTTTGGTAGAAATCCACGTGCGCGTTCTGCCAAAAGCACCATTTGCATGCACATCTTGTGGTTTTGCAGAAAACTTCATCCGCGTCTACCAAAAGATGCATGTGCATGCTTAAAACGCGTTTTCGCACAAATCCGTGCGCGGGTGCTAAAAAGAGCAGCATCGGCATGCTTAGCACGTCGTTTGGTAGAAATGCACGTGCGCGTTCTGCCAAAAGCACCATTTGCATGCACATCTTGTGGTTTTGGAGAAAACTTCATCCGCGTCTACCAAAAGATGCATGTGGCATGCTTAACAACGCGTTTTCGCACAAATCCGTGCGCGGGTGCTAAAAAGAGCAGCATCGGCATGCCTAGCACGTCGTTTTGGTAGAAATCCACGTGCGCGGTCTGCCAAAAGCACCATTTGCATGCACATCTTGTGGTTTTGCAGAAAACTTCATTCGCGTCTACCAAAAGATGCATGTGCATGCTTAAAACGCGTTTTTCGCACAAATCCGTGCGCGGGTGCTAAAAAGAGCAGTATCGGCATGCTTAGCACGTCGTTTGGTAGAAATCCACGTGCGCGTTCTGCAAAAAGCAACCATTTGCATGCACATCTTGTGGTTTTGCAGAAAACTTCATCCGCGTCTACCAAAAGATGCATGTGCATGCTTAAAACGCGTTTTCGCACAAATGCGTGCGCGGGTGCTAAAAAGAGCAGCATCGGCATGCTTAGCACGTCGTTTGGTAGAAATCCACGTGCGCGTTCTGCCAAAAGCACCATTTGCATGCACATCTTGTGGTTTTGCAGAAAACTTCATCCGCGGTCTACCAAAAAGATGCATGTGCATGCTTAAAACGCGTTTTCGCACAAATGCGTGCGCGGGTGCTAAAAAGAGCAGCATCGGCATGCTTAGCACGTCGTTTGGTAGAAATTCACGTGCGCGTTCTGCAAAAAAGCACCATTTGCCATGCACATCTTGCGGTTTTGCAGAAAACTTCATCCGCGTCTACCAAAAGATGCATGTGCATGCTTAAAACGCGTTTTCGCACAAATGCGTGCGCGGGTGCTAAAAAGAGCAGCATCGGCATGCTTAGCACGTCGTTTGGTAGAAATCCACGTGCGCGTTCTGCCAAAAGCACTATTTGCATGCACATCTTGTGGTTTTGCAGAAAACTTCATCCGCGTCTATCAAAAGATGCATGTGCATGCTTAAAACGCGTTTTCGCACAAATGCGTGCGCGGGTGCTAAAAAGAGCAGCATCGGCATGCTTAGCACGTCGTTTGGTAGAAATCCACGTGCGCGTTCTGCAAAAAGCACCATTTGCATGCACATCTTGTGGTTTTGCAGAAAACTTCATCCGCGTCTACCAAAAGATGCATGTGCATGCTTAAAACGCGTTTTCGCACAATGCGTGCGCGGGTGCTAAAAAGAGAGCATCGGCATGCTTAGCACGTCGTTTGGTAGAAATCCACGTGCGCGTTCTGCCAAAAGCACCATTTGCATGCACATCTTGTGGTTTTGCAGAAAACTTCATCCGCGTCTACCAAAAGATGCATGTGCAGGCTTAAAACGCGTTTTCGCACAAATCCGTTTCGCGGGTGCTAAAAAGAGCAGCATCGGCATGCTTAGCACGTCGTTTGGTAGAAATCCCA
Source organism: Dermacentor andersoni (assembly GCF_023375885.2). Taxonomy (NCBI): domain Eukaryota; kingdom Metazoa; phylum Arthropoda; class Arachnida; order Ixodida; family Ixodidae; genus Dermacentor; species Dermacentor andersoni. Next base: position 110,896 of record NW_027314985.1, read on the forward strand.
CGTGCGCGTTCTGCCAAAAGCACCATTTGCGTGCACATCTTGTGGTTTTGCAGAAAACTTCATCCGCGTCTACCAAAAGATGCATGTGCATGCTTAAAAACGCGTTTTCGCACAAATCCGTGCGCGGGTGCTAAAAAGAGCAGCATCGGCATGCTTAGCACGTCGTTTGGTAGAAATCCACGTGCGCGTTCTGCCAAAAGCACCATTTGCATGCACATCTTGTGGTTTTGCAGAAAACTTCATCCCCGTCTACCAAAAGATGCATGTGCATGCTTAAAACGCGTTTTCGCACAAATCCGTGCGCGGGTGCTAAAAAGAGCAGCATCGGCATGCTTAGCACGTCGTTCAGTAGAAATCCACGTGCGCGTTCTGCCAAAAGCACCATTTGCATGCACATCTTGCTGGTTTTGCAGAAAACTTCATCCGCGTCTACCAAAGATGCATGTGCATGCTTAAAACGCGTTTTCGCACAAATGCGTGCGCGGGTGCTAAAAAGAGCAGCATCGGCATGCTTAGCACGTCGTTTGGTAGAAATCCACGTGCGCGTTCTGCCAAAAGCACCATTTGCATGCACATCTTGTGGTTTTGCCAGATAAACTTCATTCCGCGTCTAAGAAAAGATGCATGTGCATGCTTAAAACGCGTTTTCGCACAAATCCGTGTGCGGGTGCTAAAAAAGAGCAGCATCCGGCATGCCTAGCACGTCGTTTGGTAGAAAATCCACGTGCGCGTTCTGCCAAAAGCACCATTTGCATGCACATCTTGTGGTTTTGCAGAAAACTTCATTCGCGTCTACCAAAGATGCATGTGCATGCTTAAAAACGCGTTTTCGCACAAATCCGTGCGCGGGTGCTAAAAAGAGCAGCATCGGCATGCTTAGCACGTCGTTTGGTAGAAATCCACGTGCGCGTTCTGCCAAAAAGCACCATTTGCACGCACATCTTGTGGTTTTGCAGAGAACTTCATCCGCGTCTACCAAAAGATGCATGTGCATGCTTAAAACGCGTTTTCGCACAAATCCGTGCGCAGGTGCTAAAAAGAGCAGCATCGGCATGCTTAGCACG